>NC_090765.1:1162363-1249863 GCF_036898095.1 Palaemon carinicauda | reverse complement strand
TTGATTTAGTAAATTTGAGAATAAAGCCCTTAGAAGGATATTGCGAGTTAAATGGCAGGACAGGATTAGAAATGAAACTATAAGAGATTACTCGAGTACCATATGTGGATGAGATCATGATGATGGGTAGATGGAGATGGTTTGGGCATGCTCTTCGCACTCCCAAAGAGATATTAGTTCACCAAATGTTTAACTGGGCTCCATAAGGCACTAGAAGAATTGGAAGACCCAGGCCTACATGGCTTAGGACTATATAGCACGAAGTAAGAGATGATGAATGGGGAAGTATTGAATTTAAAGCTCAAGACAGACGACTGGCGAAATCTAATCGAGGCCCTTTGTGTCAATAGGCGTATGAGGAGATGATGATATAATTAGAAGTAAGGTACTTCCATTTAAGATGTCATCAAACCCTCCATGGAAATTACCAGTGATATCTGTTTGTAAATATTTTTTTGGTGTTAAAAAATAATGACTGAATTAGAAGCTAGGTTTCTTTTTATGGAACATGTTGAAGAACATAGGAAATCAAATTTTATATATGCCGATGGCTCCAAATCTGATGATGGCATTGGATTTGGAGTATATAGTAGTTATTTTAACTGTTGAGGTGCATTTCCTTCAATATCTTCCATATTTACTGCTGAATTATATGGCATACTAACTGCTCTTGAGAAAATAGCATTAAAAGAGGGGGGACACTTTTACCATATATAGTGATTCAAGAAGTGCCCTTCAAGCTTTAAAAGGTTTTAATTCTGGTATCCCTTTAGTTTTAAAGATTTTAGAGTGACTTTTAATTATGGGCCTAAAAGGTATAACAGTTCCATTTTGCTAGGTTCCGGCGCACGTACGTGTATCTGGAAATGAAGAGGCAGATTCACTGGCAAAGAGTGCTGCAGCTGAGTTGCTACCAAGAAGGTATCCCATTCTTTGTAATGATTTTTTTTTACCTGCAATTAAGTATTTTTTTATAGCAATTGGCCACAGCATTGGGATAGTTTGACCGAAGAGGAGAGAAATTGCAATTGTTATATCCCCTTGGAGATATAATGGGATGCCCCTTAAATGGGAGACTACTCTTTGTCATCTCCGCATTGATCACACCCAGATGACACATGAGTTTCTGCTGGCTGGCCAACACCAACCATATTGCGACGACTGTTTGATACCCTTGAAAGGGAGGCATTTGTTAACTGAATGCCCCAATTATAGCACAGAAAGAAATAGATATCTGTTTGAGGCTTGTGGTGAAGATGGCAGGTTCATCCTTGCCAAGATCCTTGGATATGATGTGTCATACAATGCAAGTGACATTTTTAGATTTATATCAGAAGCAGGTCTTATTAATGCTACTTAACTTTTATAACATATTTGCTTTTCTGGTTTTAATTGAATATTCTTTTAATTTTTATTTATTGTAAATGATATCGGTATCAATAACCTTTAATGTCATGATGCCAGAGAACTTCAAATCAATCAATCTATTAATCCTGCTTGCGAGGAGATTTGCGTACGGTTGCAAATGAGATTGGTTGTCCCAGTTTGATCTTCTCTTCCGGGTGATTCCTTCGACGGGAATTGGATTCGACCCTTTTCCCCTTTTCGGAGCAAACCACAAACTAAACACTCATTTTCACCAACAAAATACTCAAAATTCTTGAGTACGCTCATGATCACGAACTACATGCTCACGGTCATGATCACGAGCAAGACACTTCCGGTCACGAGCAAGACGCTCATGATCACAATCTCGGGCTACACTCTTGATCACGAGCAAGACGCTCACGATTGCAAGCTAGACGCTCACGATGACAAGCTAGACGCTCACGATCATGAGCTATAAGCTTATGATCTCTAGCTAGACGTTCCTGATCACGAGCTATACGCTCATGATCAAGAGCTATACGCTCATGATCAAGAGCTACACGCAAACCACAAACTAAAGACTCAGTTTCCCCAAGAAAAAACTCAAATTGAGCTACATGCTCACGGTCATGAGCTACATGCTCACGGTCATGAGCTACATGATCACGGTCATGAGCTACATGCTCACGGTCATGAGCTACATGCTCTCGGTCATGAGCTACATGCTCTCGGTCATGAGCTACATGCTCACGATCACGAGCAAGATGCTCATAATCACAATCACAGACATTCACGGGCTACACTCCTTTTCACGAGCAAGACACTCACGATCGCAAGCTAGACGCTCACGATCACAAGCTAGATGTTCACGATAATGAGCTATGAGCCTCTGATCTTAAGCTAGATGCTCTTGATCCTGAGCTATATGCTCATGATCAAGAGCTACACGCTCACAATCAAGAGCAAGACGCTCACAATTGCAGGCTAAACGCTAACGATCACGAGCTGTAGGCTCACGATCAAGAGCTATAAGCTCGTGATCATGAGATAGACGCTCGCTCACAATGACAAGCAAGATGCTCAAGATCACGAGCTAAAAGCCTACGAAGTATAAGCTCACAATCATGAGCTAGACACTCACGATCATGAACATGAGCTAGACACTCATGATCACGAGCACGAGCTATACGCTCACGATAACGAGCACAAGTCATAAGATTATGATCAAGAACTAAACGTTCACGATCACATGCTATCCGCTCATGATCACATTCTAAACGCTAATGTTGAAATGCTAAATACTAAATATCACGAGTTGACACTCAGGATCAGGAGCTAAACGCTCACGGTCACAAGCTACATGGTCATGAGCTAGACTCTCACGATCACAAGCTACACGCTCACAATAATGATCTAGACCTAGACGCTCGCGATTATGATCTAGACACTCACGAGGTAAACGTTCACAAGTACAAGCTAGATGTGTATGATCATGAACTAGATGCTCACATTCATAAACTAATCGCTAACGCTCATGAACTAGACACTCACGTTCACGAGCGAGACCCTCACCTTTGCCGTCTCAATATAGAAAGCCTGGGTCTCAGATTTGTGATGTCACAACCTGAGCCGTTACCGAATACTCGATTGCTAACATATGCTCATTATTTTTTCTGTTTCTTTTATAGTATTGACTACCTTCATTTTTCTAATACCAGTGTGGTCATGGTTATTAAAAGAGAAACTCTTATCTATTCTAAAAGTATGAGCAGCGAGACGAGATTAAGACTACCGTATTGTTTAGTCAAACCTGTCATTACTTCGCTGTCGTCAGCATTTTGGAAGTAAGCCGAGCCTCAACGAAGAGCGCTTGCAGTGATAAAGAGACTGTCCTGTTTTGACCAAGATGTCATTGCCTTAATCAGTGGAGTCAGCATATTTTGGGAAACCGTGACTGAGGGATATCCTTGTTTATGAAATATGTCATCATGGGTGGACATGTGCTGCCCTTTAGTTACGCCGTGACACATGCTTAAGATTGCATTAGAAATTGGTTCTAGAAGCTTACATGGTATGATTGAAGTGGGCATTTTTGAGGAGGCCAATTGAGACGCAGAATTATAATAAAAACCGCCTTCTATGGAACTGACTATATAGAGTTTTCACGAGCGTACAGTCAATTTACGCTACGTAGTACTCTTTACGATTCTTATAGTTTCACAATACATTTTATCGTTATTTAATATTTCAATTTTGAGAATGCTAATATTAATCATATAACCTATTGTATTTTCTTTCTAACCCTTGGCGAAAGAGTATATCTCTCGCTACGGGCAGATCTATTATGGTCTAATGTGAAATAGTTAAAAGTGCTAGTGCTCAGTGGCACGGGAACATGACACAGTGCAGTGGAGGGTGCGTTCGTTTGTATCCGTCATACTCCTAGCCCGGGACCTCTTCCATGCACCCCAACCCCCTGGGAGAAGGAAAGTCGAAAGGCTAAGGGAGATGTCAGACCTTGATCAGCGAACGAACGTCCCCTTGAGCGATCTTGTTGACGCATCCCAGGATACACTCTCCCTCGCCATTGGAAAGGCGAGGTATAAGTGTTATCCTCGTCGTAGGTTGACGAGAGGCCGGCGTTTTACTTTTTCCCTTCCCGCTAGACAAGAGAATTGCTCGTCATGGGACCGAGCGCCAAGATCGCTCCCTCACAGCGATCTGGATGCGTTTCGGGAGGCGGCATAAATCTTGTCGCTCCCTCACAGCATGCTGGACGCACGCAAGCAGGATGCTTCCAGCATGCGAGCGGGCCGCTTCCCCGCGTCAGGTTCGCAAACGTCATAGTTCCAAGCGCGCTTTCGCGGCAAGAATGCACGCAAGCTGCAGCTCTCATGGACGGTCCCTCGCAGCGATCTGGACGCGTTAGGGGAGGCGGCAAGAATTTTGACGCTCCCTCACAGCATGCTTAACGCATGCAGCATGCTGGATGTACGCGAGCTGAACGTATGCTGTGTACACGCGAGCAGGATGCTCCTTCGCGTCAGAAACGCGTACGTCATAGTTCCGAGCGCGCTCTCGCGGCAAGAACGCACGCGAGCTGCAGCGCTCACGGATGCTCCCTCGCAGCAATCTGGACGCGTTACGGGAGGCGGCAAGGTTCTCCTTCGCGGCATGCTGGACGCATGCAGCACGCTGGACGCATGCAGCACGCTGGACGCATGCAGCACGCTGGACGCATGCAGCACGCTGGACGCATGCAGCACGCTGGACGCATGCAGCACGCTAGAAGCTTACAGCAACCTGGATGCATGCTGGACGCATGCAGTCAGGACTTGCCCCCTCAACATATTAGACAAGCAGTTATGTCTCCTTCGCGACATGCTGGACGCACGCAAGCAGGACTTACCCTCGCAGCATGCGGGTCGCTATGTTGATGCTTCCTTGCAGCATGATGGACTTATGCTGGAAGCACTTGAACATGACTCTCCCTCGAGACATGCTGGACGCAGCATGATTCTTCTTCGCAGCATGCTGAATGCATGCGGGACACAAGCAGGCAAGGCGGGGCGTGTGTTTTCTCCCACTCGTTCCCTTTCAGAGATCGCTACCCTTTAGAGGATGTGGCTGCCCCACAGAGACTTTTACAGACCCCTGGGTGGATCGCTGAGTCTCTCAAGGAATGCTAGCAATTGAGGCATTAAAACCTATGAAGCCAGCTTCTTTATCAGGTATGCCAGGATAGATCTCAGACGAGAAAATGCAGAAAACTCTTCATGCAGCAGATCCTAAGATTACTTGCAGTTCTGGCGGACTTATATCCGGAGGACTTTTCAGCAGGCTGTACCTCGTAGCCCACCCTCGCAGTTTTTGAAGGGTAGACCCCAGTAATCTTCCTCTTTCAAGGAAACATTGTTAGCCAGATCGGTCTAGAGGTCTTTTTCGACTCTGAACGATTGGATTCTGAAGAGAAAGAACAAAGAAGGACAACCTTTTCCTTTCCCCCTAAGAGATTGGCTTCTAGATCCTGTGTGTGGTACAATCCTGGGGAGGTTCTCGGTTTGGAAGTTCCTACCTCCTCCCAAGGAGAATTCTCCTTTTCATTGACACCTCACGTAATTCAGCCATGACTAAGGCTAAGGTGATGCGGTCCACGTCGGAAATGGTTCACTTGCTGAAGGATATCTTCAGAACAATCGAGGTCTTTGACTTGATGGACTGGACTCTAGGAGTCATCACAGACGTCACAGATGATTTTTGCCTGTCTAGATAAGCCATGAGGAACAGGTCGGTCGAATTCACAACCCTTTTTTACAACAGGTTTTATTGAGAAAGAGCTATGGCTGTTTTCTTTCCTGTCCTCAGGATTGACTCTCGCACAAAGAGCAGAGCTCTTGTATGCTCCCTTGACCAAATTCCTCTTCCCTTCAGAGCTAGTGAAGGACTTACAAAGGACTACGAAGAAGTGCTTCCGACTAACCTTTTAACCAGGAAGGAGAAGGAAGCTCCTCCCTCGCGTCAGCCCTTTCGTGGTAGAGCTTGTCTAGAAGAGGACAGAGAATGGCTGCTGGAAGTCAACCTCTTAACCCCAAACAGCAACCAAAACCCAAAAGTGATCTCAATCTCCAGGCACAAGTATTCCACTACTAGCAGCAGCTCTTGCAAGAGCAAGTTAACCAGATGCTGTCAAAAGCAGCAAAAGAAGTGGTAGAAGTCCTCTTCGTCAGAGGGATTTTACAACAGACTTTTTTTAGTTCCGTAGAACTCGGGGGGTTAGAGACCTGTTCTGGACGTAAGTCCGCTGAACAAGTTCATAAGGAAGTCAAGTTTTCCTGGTAGTCTTTGGCATCAGTCCTAGCAGGCGCCAGACAGGGATACTAGATGGTGTCGTTAGATCTGCAGGACGTGTATTTCCACATCCCGATACATTCGAACTACAGAAATTTTCTGAGATTCGTGTTCCAAGAATCTAATTATCAGTTCAAAGCACTCTGTTTTGGACTGAGCACGGCTCCCTACGTTTTCACTCTAGTGGTTGTCAACGTGGCTCGCTGGTTACATTTGAAGGGAGTACGGATATCAATGTACATGGACGATTGGCTACTCAGAGCCAGGTCGCAAGAAAGTGTCTCGAGGGTTTTCAGATTACAATGTCTCTGATGCAATGGCTAGGTCTAGTGGTGAACCTAGCAAAATCTCAACTGACTCCCTCGCAAACATCTACCTGGGGGTGAGGATTCAGTCAGTGGTTTCTCGGGCTTTTCCAGCCCCGAAATGCATTCTAGATTGCCTAGAAAAGGTGCGACACTTCCTGACATACGGTCCTGCTCGGTAGGGGAATGGATGAGTCCACTGGGTACCCTCTCATCGATCGAGCAGTTTGTATCCCTGGGGAAACTTCATTTACAGCCTCTTCAATTACATCTTGCAAATTTTGGACGAGAGGTCAGGGTCTAGAAAAGTGCTTGCCGATTCCTCTGGGGATAAGGAATCACTTGAGTTGGTGGCAGGATGCCAACAAACTCCTGGAAAGCCTTGAACTTTATCAGAGGAACCCCGACCTAGTGCTGTATTCCGACGCCTCAGACATGAGGTGGGGTACAACACTGGGGAAGGCCGAGATATCGAGTCTGTGGGAAGAGTCTCGGAGGGAATGGCACATAAACATCAAGGAGCTAGTTGCCATTCACCTAGCACTAATACACTCTCAGGAGGAAGTCCAAGGAAACTTAGTTCAGGTCAACGCAGACAACACCACAGCGTTGGCCTACTTCAAGAAGCAGGGAGGCACTTGTTCAGACCCACTTTACGAGGCTGCGAGAGATCTACTACTGTGGGCGAAAGCGAGGGACATAACCCTGATACCTCGCTTCATAGAAGGGGAAAAGAACGTCAGGGCGGACCTTCTCAGCAGAGGAAGACAAGTTCTAGCTACAGAGTGGAACGTACATCACGAGGTGTACACCAGCCTTAGGATGTTGTGGGGTCAGCCCTCGATAGACCTCTTCGCTACACAGTTGACAAAGAGGTTCCCAGTGTATTGCTCTCCCGTCCCAGACCAGGAAGCAGCTGCAGTGGACGTTTTTCTCTTGGACTGGGGGGACCTAAATGTGTACGCTTTTCCACCATTCAAGATCCTGAACAGAGTCCTGAAAAGGTTCAAGGAATTGCACAATGCCCGCATGACCCTGTTAGCTCCATTTTGGCCCATGAGACCTTGGGTTGCAGAAGTGATAGAGTGGGTGGTAGATACCCCCAGAACGTTACCAAGTTGGAGCGATCTTCTCAAACAGCCACACATAGAGAGGTACCATCAGAATCTCCCCGCTCTCAATGTGACTGCCTTTCTACTATCGGAAAGCTGGCAAGAGCGAATTGCTTTTCA
The DNA here is from genome assembly GCF_036898095.1 of Palaemon carinicauda. Lineage (NCBI taxonomy): Eukaryota > Metazoa > Arthropoda > Malacostraca > Decapoda > Palaemonidae > Palaemon > Palaemon carinicauda. Next base: position 1,242,110 of record NC_090765.1, on the reverse strand, counting down.
AGGGAAGCTGCACGAGCTATCGCTAGAGCTAGAAGGTCATCCACTCTTAGAGTTTACCAATTTAAGTGGGACGTGTTTAGAGAATGGTGCAGGACTAACAAACTTTCCTCTACCAGTACCTCCATAGCCTAAAGTACAGACTTTCTGTTGCATCTGCGAACAAAAGAGAAGCTGGCTGTACCTACCATCAAAGGTTACCGCAGCATGTTAGCCTTCGTCTTTCGTCACAGGCACATTGGCGGGTCGGGTAACAAGGATCTCTCGGATCTCATTAGAACTTTTGAGACCGCTAAGAAAAAGGACAAGCCAACCCCCTCTTTGAACCTGGATGTAGTCCTGGCCTTTTTGACCTCAAGTCAGTTTAAACCCCTTGACAAGGCTTCTTGGAAGGATCTTACCAAAAAGACTCTATTCCTATTTGCATTGGCTACAGCCAAAAGAATAGAAGAGTTACAAGCCATCAGCAAGAAGGTGGGCTTTGATGGAGACAATGCAGTTTGCTCCCTTCAGCTAGGCTTTCTCGCCAAAAACGAGAATCCTTATCGATCTTGGCCAAGATCTTTTACCATCCCAGAGCTATCTCACTTAATTGGACAGGAAAAGGAGAGAGGCCTTTGTCCAGTAAGAGCTCTAAAATTTTTATCTACACACGTCCAAACACCTGAATAAGCGGACAACCTTTGGTGCTCAGTTATAAAGCCCTCTTTGCCTTTATCAAAGAATACCCTGGCTTTTTTACATTAAGGATTTGACAAGGGAAGCTCACCAGAATTGTGAAGTAAGAAGTTTCCCTATCCTTAAGGTAAACCACATGAGGTTAGAGCTGTAGCATTTTCTGTGGCCTACAAGCACAATAGGTCAATGAAGTCAATTTTGGAGGCTACTTTCTAGCGAAGTAAATCAATCTTCGCAGACTGTTATCTCAAGGATGTCCAGACACAATATGAAGATTGTTGTTCCCTGGGTCCTTATGTTACCTCCAGCGTCGTAGTTGGAGAAGGGTCTACTGCCTCTTCCCTATAACCTTTTTTATTATATACCCTTGCCTTTTTTCTTGTGCTTGTGTTCACAGGCTGTCTTTGAAGGTTGTTGCAGCCTTCCACAGTGTGGGATGCAAGTCAAGTTAGTTTTTCATGGTGTGTGTTTTTAACTTTGGAGTAGGTGGTCAGAATCATTATCCATGGCTATGCCAGGTTGGCTAGGGTGGAGGTCTAGCCACGCTAAGGTCGAGGACCTTGTGGCAGCCCCACAGAGACTTTTACAGCCCCCTGGGTGGATCGCTGAGTCTCTTGAGGAATACAGGCAAATGAGGCAGAATAACTATGAAGCCAGCTTCCTTATCAGGTAAGAACCAGATTATTGGTACTACTAATAGTAGCTATTAATAATTATACGAATTTCCGATGGAATGAGGTTTTCTACCCTTCACCAATGGTGTCAATCAACTATATATATGTAACTACCAGGAAAGTTACATATTTAAAAATGGTATTTTTATTATAAAATTAATTTTTAAATATACTTACCTGGTAGTTACATATATAAAAGGGCCCTCCCTCCTCCCCTCTGAAAACAGGGACATAGAATTTCTGAGGAATGTTGGGAATGGTTCTAGTAACCTATGAGAGATGGCGCTCATGTATGACCACCTACTGTCATGGCGGCGATTGCTGCGAAATTTTAATTTCTGCCGTGCTCGCGATGAAATGCAGGATTTAAGCTAGATATATGTAACTACCAGGTAAGTATATTTAAAAATTAAATTTATAATAAAAATATGACAAACTTATAACAGAGTTTGTATTTTTCCTAACACAAACCCGAATTCTTTACTATAGGAGATATTCTAGCGCGAGCTGGAAAATACGGCAGAAAAACCTTTACAAGGTCGTTAACGACCGGACAGGTAATTACCCACCTGTCAGTTGTGGGGGACCGCCGGTCGGTAGCTGCTGTTTACCTTCAATCGGATTCTAGTTAGGACTATCGTAGGGGGCGGAGACGGAGGGAAGATTTGTGTAAAGAATTCGGGTTTGTATGTTAGGAAAAATACAAACTCTGTTACAAGTTTGTCATTTGTTCCTACACTAAATACAAACCCTCATTCTTTACTATAGGAGACTTAGTCTTGAGGCCAGGGTGGCCAAGGAGTTCCCTCTCTTTAGGGAAGATAGTCCTCAGACTAGACTCTTTTGAAGCAACAATCTTCCGTTATCTTCTTTCTTTGTAGATCCCCAGAATCTCAGTACGACTGAAGGTTAGTAACTTCATGGAAACAAATGTTTCAGGATGAAGTGGGTCAGGAACATTCGACTCGGACCCCTTCAAACTTAGGATTCCCCCGACCTTGCCAAGGGGAAACCTTGGGACCACCAGTATAACTTATACTCTGTGAGAGGAATTTGATGAGTATCGTACCTTATTTCCATTGGCAAGTCCAGCTGAAACTGGATACAGGCTAGGATCCCCAGATGTGGGGGAGAAGGAGACGAAGAAGATCGACGGATGTCCTTCTTAACACCTAGTGTAACCCAAAATCCTCAACCAATGGTTACTGTCCCCTGAAGGGCGTAAGGTAGTAACAGCATCTGTTGACCTGTCACAATAGGCCCTATAAAAAGGGTGTCTAGAGGCCTATGTGTCACGTCGCTCAAAAGTGAGCAGTGAATGTAGATTGGCGTTTCCAGACCCCAACACTTGAGACTTGGGAGACTGAGAAAAAACTTTTAAACGCCAGAGAGGCAGCCACTTCCCTAACTTAATGGGCTCTGGGTTGTGCTGCCTCCGGGTCTCTGTGAAAAGACCTCGCAATAACTTTCTTAAGTCAGAAAGAGATGGTGTTGCGAGAGATTCTCTTCTTTACCCTGTTGGAACAAGGAAGAGATGACGGAGACGTGGTCTGAAAAGTCTGGTGCGCCTCAGTTTCTTTGACGCCCTGACTGGGCTTAGTAACGACTGGACTGCATTTTGAGTTACCTATTGAGAGTGGATATTCTCGAAATCTCCCATCGGTAGATGAAGGATTGTGAGTCTAGCCACCAAGCCCGGTAAGAAGTTGCGAGACACTCGTCCCCCCCCCCATGTAGCTCACTGACCCTTTTAGCGGAGGAAAGAGGTACGAGGAGGACGGTCTTAAGGTTCAGAGAGGGTCTGAGGCCTTTAAGGGCACATAGGGCAGACCCTTCAGTGAACGTAAGACACGTCTCAAGGAGATGGTCTAATCTCAAGTGGGGGGGGGGAGGGGGGCGCAAGATCACTCCAACACCAAAACAACTAAGGTGATGTCTTCTGAGGCGGAGAGGTCAACCCCTTCTCCGTCTACAGATGAGGCTCAAGGCTGCGCAATAGCCCTTAATCGCCAAGACTGAGAGAAGCTTTCCTCACTGAGGAACAAAAGGAAGTCTGGGAACTACTGATCCTTCCTTTTGAGGATCCAAATGCTTCACATTGTCGCTGTTGTAGGGGTTAAGAAGTCCATGTCTTAGCCCCAGCAGTTAGGACTTCTTGTAGGGTCTGCCAAGAGTTTGGTTTGACAAGTCCTCGTGGCTCGCAGGGTAGCCGACTGTATCAGACCACGTGCAAGCCAGAAGGGACATTGAAGTCGCTTCCCTTGCCGAGGCTTCTGTGACTGAGAAGAGCCTGGAAGAGTTGAGTGTCTCTTCGAGGATTAGCCTGGTGTGAGCCTCGCCGTGAAGGGATCCAAGATCAGAGGAGAAGGTAGACGTCTCTGAACTCGGAGAACAGGCCAGGTTTAAAGGTCACTCAAAAAAGGCAGAGGCGAGGGACAGTGACATTGCATTAGCCGTTAGGACAATGTCCTAGAGACTGACCACTTACCTCGCTGGTTTCCTCTATCCTTGGTGTCCAAACTCATCGTAATCTCAGCCTAGAGTTTTCTGTGAAGAAGAGTCTATGCTAGACTCTCCCCTACCATCTCAGGAGGAAGATAATTAACTTGGCGGTAGTGTTCAGAGGTTTCCATGAAGGCCAGACCACCTAGACTTTCTATGCTTGAAACTTATCTTTCTCCTCGGAAAGTTGAAAGACTCTAAGAAGTCTCCCAAGTTTTCATCAAGGACTTTGAGACTCGCAGAGGAGGTCAAGCCTGCAGTCAGTCAACCCAAAACTGACCACGACCCAACCCGAGACGAGATCTTGGTGATGGATGATGGAGATTTCGCTGTCAGTCCCGGATCTGACCTTGATGAGGGCCCTCAATGGGTAGTCAGACCTGGAGACGGCTCCTCAAGAGTACAAGAACGTGGTTTTGGATCATGGCTTTGGCACTCAGAAGCCCTCGAAGTCTAGTGGAGCTTTGCCATGGTCTCAGGGGCTGAAGAATGCCAGGCGTAAGGTTGCCTCTTTGCTCTCCGAATTCTCTGCTTCCTTCTGATCAGGCTCATCTTCAAAGCTCCTGTCACCTCCGGGTATCCAACAGAGGAGATATTACGAGGTCTTGGACGAGCCCCGCCCAGCCCTTCCTCTTCACCACTCATTAGAGGAACTGACAAAGGGGGTCTCTCGAGAGAGGCTTTCCGGCCGTCAAGTTGCGTTATCGGCTACAGAGATCCTAAACCAGACAAAAGTTGCGAAGTATGCTATCCAGGCTCTTTCATGGCTGGATCTTTGATTGGGATCCATAGGAATCCTGGTACGGGCGGAAGATTTTTCCAAAGAAAGTATCAGGAAAGCGATGAGAAGCTTCCTTCTCTCGGTTACCTGCATCCTTGAGTTCCTGGCCCATCAAGTGGTGAACTTGGGGGCAACCATCATCCTCAACCCCCCAGATGCTGAAGCCTTGATGAGGATGGGGGCTTAGGGATTAGCAGCTGGGAACTACTTTCCCACTGGACCTCGGTGCCCAGCGGTCGATCCAACTAAATCAGTCAGCACTTTCTCTTTTACATTTGGTTATTTTTTTTTTTCTCCCATCTCTTCCTTTTGGGCTCGATATTGTTGATGACTTTGGCATGTTCGATTATACTTTGGCTGCTGCTTTGGATTTGGTACAGTGTGGGATGGATGGCATTCCATCTCAACTTGTACCAATTTAGACACCATCACCCTCTGGCAGACCCCATTGGGTGCAGACCAAGTCTGTTACGAGTCGGGCTCCAGTGATCCAATTTTAAGTCGCCCATATTTGCGGGTATTGGGTGACACCAGGCATTGGAGTCGACGGTGGGAGGGGCTAACTACCCCCACTGAGCAGTGTATGCCCACCTAAAGAGAGGCAGCCCCTCTCTAATAGAGGACTGGTCCCCACTGACGCCTCTTCTCGTGTTGGGCCACATGGGATAGGAGGACTGTCATCCTCTGATAAGAGGTGGATAACCCAGCTTGCTCATACCAAAAAAACCCACCCCTCTGTTGACGACCTGGAAAATACAAACATGGACCTCATTACAGACAGCTCTAACTCGGGTTCTAATATTGTTACATAACAACCTTATTCACGTCATGTGAATAAAAAAACACTAGAGAAGAAGAGAGAGAGAGAGTGAAAAATTATGACAGTACAGAAAGATATAGAAGTAGTGAATTCTGTAAAATATTTGATCTTAGAATTTTAAAATGGAAGAAATGAGCGTGTAAATGTTTTTAAAGCTAATAGGGAAATAGTTACTTTATGTGGAGGGCAGCCAAAAATTCTACCCCAGGGAAATGGAAGTCTCTTGATAGAGACACTAAACCCATTAGAAGGTGAAAGGTTAAAAACACTTACAACATTGGATGGTCATAGTGTAAAATGCGTTTCGCACCCTACTTTCAACCAGAGTAGAGGTGTGATATATGCTCCAGAATTGCTGGATATAGAGGAAAAAGAAATTAAGGATGAACTGAAAAGTCAAGGAGTAGTAAAAGTAGTCAGAATGAGATAGAGAGTTGGAGAAGAACGTATTCCTCTTGCTATTTTGATTATAACATTTGATCAATGTAGATTACCAAATGTTATTAAGGCTGGTTGGCTATCTTTGAAGGTGAAACCTTATATCCCTTCACCATTGCAATGTTATCATTGCCAAATGTATGGCCATTTAAGCTAGAAATACAAGGAAAAACTAAATAATAAGCCAGCTGTTTGTGCCAACTGTGGAAAAAGTAGTCATGGAGTATGCATAGAAAACCCTAATTGCATATATTGTGGGGAGCACACCCAGCTACATCTAAAAGCTGCATTAAGTTTATTTTTGTAAAAGAAATTCAGGCCATTAGGACCATGGAAAGGGTTACTTTTAAAGAGGCTCATAAAAGAACTCTTGAAAAGCAGATAAGACCAGGGCAACCTTTTTCAATGGTTTTGAAGAAAAACTTACCAAACCATACAGATGGGAATTATATCTCTACTTCTAAGATAAAGAAACAAATGAAAGTAGTTAAAGAGGTTGAAATTCCGATCAAAAATCTATGTCCAGAAATTGTAGAAAAATCAAAACAGATACTTAAAGATCTGAAAGTTATTCAAAAGTAAACTACTCCGATTCTAAACAATAGTATAAACCTCTCTCAGGCCGTGTCCTTGCCCAATCTTATGGAGGTTCTACTTGAAACCTATTTACCTAGTGAACCTGTAGTGGGGAAGGTGCAACAAACCTGACATATCACAACCTATTAATCGAAAAAGAGAGAGACCTCCATCTCTCTCGCCTCCTACCATAAGGAACATTAAAGTCATGACTTCGAATAAATATGATATCTTGTCTGCTGATGTTTCTGATCAGCTGGAAGGTAAATTGAACCAGTCAGAAATTCAAGTTGAGGTCTATCATCCTCCTCAACAATTAGATCAAAAGGACACAAAGAAAAAGTGGAACACAAAACCCACTATATCAAAATCCTCTCTAGAGATACCTCCCGGAAATATTGTTAGATCAAATATTGCCAATGGGAAGATTTCATCTAAAGTGTCTTCCAAAAAATAAACCATAGTTTTTTCCTCCATTCTGCATTGGAATTGCCAGGGTTTAAGGGCGAAATATGAACAACTTAAGCTCCTCATACGTGAGCACTCCCCTATAACTGTACAGTATGTCTACAAAAAAGCAAGCTTGATGCTAATACTCCTTGTCCTCGAGAGTATGTTAGCTTTAGGACACCATATGATCAACGAGCAGGGAGCCATGGGGTAAGTCTTATATACGTTCGTCGAGATGTTCCCAAAATATCTTTGTCTATCTGTACCCCTCTGCAGGCAGTGGTTGTACAGATTGATATAGGGAGAAAATACACAATCTGTTTCAGGAGTTAAGTGAAATTGAAGGAAATGCAGAACAATTTGAAAGTGTTAATGATGCCATAGACTTACTTAATGGAAGTCTTCACACAGCAGGAGTGAATTCCATTCCCAAAACAACGGATATTCAGACGACGACCAGTCCCCTGGTGGTCATCAGAACTAACTGCCCTGCACAGGGTCACAAGAAAGTCTTTAACTCAATTGCGCTTGCGCTGTACTGAGGAGAATTTAGTCATATACAAGAAATGTAGAGCACAGTTCCTTCATGCCATAAAAGAAGCTAGGCGCCAGTTTTGGATGTCATTTGTTTCCTCCATTGACAGTAGAACACCAACATCATCTGTGTGGAGGAAAGTAAAAAAGATAGCAGGCGAATTCACCCCAAACCCACCACCAGTGTTAAAGGTGAATGGCCAGTATATGACTAGAGCAACCGAAGTTAGCAATGCCCTGGCTGACCATTTTTCAAATGTATCTGGCAAGTGTGAAGCAGCTCCTGGTCACCAGTATAGGAGCATTGAAGAAAAGAAAGTTTTAAACTTCGCAACAAGAAAGCAAGAATCATACAATTCTCCTTTAACTGAAAGAGAATTTGATTCTGCCCTCGCTACGTGTAACGATACAGCCCCTGGACCCAATGGAATTCCATATGCAATGATTAAACACGTATCTTTTAATAGAAAGTTATTTATTTTAAGCATTTTTAATAGAATATGGCATGATAATAGTTATCCAAGTGTTTTGGAACTAGCCATTATTTTAGCCTTTTTAAAACCCGGTAAGGACAAGTTTTTAGTAAGCAAATTATAGGCCAATTGCATTAACATCTTGTTTGTGCAAAATCATGGAGAAGATGGTCAATGTAAGACTGATGTGGTACCTTGAAAAGAAGCGTATTTTATCACCCATTCAATGTGGATTCAGAAAAATGCACTCAACGACTGATGTGCTGATACGACTTGAGTCCTCCATTTGTGAAGCGTTTGCTTCCAAACATCACCATGTGACAGTCTTTTTTGATCTTGAAAAGGCATATGATACCACATGAAGATATGGTATACTTAAAAGAATCCATGTGTTTGGATTAAGAGGAGAGCTACCACTATTTATTTAGTCATTTCTTTTACATAGAGTTTTCCAAGTGAGAGTTAGGGAAGCTCTATCACAGAGTAAATGCCAGGAAGAAGGAGTTCCTCAGGGAAGTGTGCTGAGTGTAATCCTTTTTGCACTAGCAATTAATGGGATATCCTCAGTCATTCCCTGGGATGTTCTCGCAACATTATTTGTGGATGATCTCTCCATATCATTTGCTGGAGCTAGATTGGCAATGATTGAGAGGAATATACAACTCTCTATTGATAAAATTATCCAGAGGGCCGATATGAATGGATTTAAGTTCTCGACAAGTTAAACTACAGTTGTCCATTTTTGTTGTATCCGGGGTGTACATCCAGACCCAGATATATACATCAAAGGTCAACGGATCCCATGTGCAAGTGAAGCTAAATTTTTAGGGTTGATATTTGATTGTAGGCTTACAAGGGTTTCTCACTTAAAAACTTTAAAAGCTAAATGTCTTGAAGCTATGAATCTTTTAAAAGTATTGTCCCATACATCCGGGGAGGGGGGGGGGGAGACCGCAATACTATTTTAAAATTGTACAAGGCCTTGAATTTTTCCAAAATTAGTTTAGATGCAAAATATACTCCTCAGCCACCCCAAGCTGGTTAAAAATATTAGATTCTATACATCATGCTAGTATTAGATAGTCCACAGGAGCCTTTAGAACCTCACCTATCACAAGTCTCCTTGTTGATGCTGGGGAGTTGCCTCTGGACCTATACCAAATGTCCTCTATTATTCGGTATTGGTTTAGATAGCAAAAACTCCCTAATTCTTCAGCCTTTCAGACTGCAAGCTTTGTAAGGCACTCAACATACTTTGAGTTACACCCAAAATCTCCTCAACCTTTTGGGTTTCGTGTGAAACAATTATTAAACAGTCTGGATATAATTAGAATTAAGGTGCTTCCATTCAAGGTATCATCAACGCCTCCATGGAAATTACCTGACGTATCTTTATTTAAATACTTTATTTGAGTTAAGAAGAATATGACTGACTTAGAATCCAGGTCTCTTTTTATGGAACATGTTGCAGAACATAGGGGATCGACTTTTATATATACTGATGGTTCCAAATCTGATGCTGGCATTGGATTTTGGAGTACATAGTAATGATTTTAATTGTAGAGGTGCACTTCCTTTAACAGCTTTCATATTTATTGCTGAACTGTATGGCCTACTAACCGCTATTGAGAAAGTAGATTTGGAAAAGGGGGGTAATTTTACAATTTTTAGTGATGCAAGGAGTGTTCTTCAAGCTTTAGAAGTTTTTAATTCTAGTAACCCTCTAGTTTTAAAGATTTTAGAATGGCTTTATATTATTGGACGGAGAGGTATAACAGTTCGCTTTTTTCGGGTTCCAGCACATGTAGGTGTGTCTGGGAATGAAAAGGCAGATTTACTGGCGAAGAATGCGGCATGCGAGTTGCTACCAAGGAGGTATCCCATTCCCTGTAATGATTTCCTACCTTACATGAAGAAATTGGTTTGTAATAAATGGCAACAGCACTGGGATAGTCAAGATGGCAATAAAATGAGGGAATTAGCAAATATCATATCACCTTGGAGGTATAACATGATACCCCGAAAATGGGAGACGACTCTTTGTCGTCTCCGTATTGGTCACACACGGTTGACACACGAGTTTCTGCTGAAGGGCCAACATCAACCGTATTGTGAGGACTGTTTAGTACCTTTAACGGTGAGGCATTTGTTGACCGAATGCCCTAATTTTACTAACTTAAGAAATAGATATCTGTTTGAGGCTTGGGGTGAGGATGGCAGGTTCATCCTTGCCAAGATTCGTGGACATGATGTGTCCTACTATTTCAGAAGCAGGTCTTCTACAAAGCGGCTGGATCAGGTGGCTGCAGCTTGGGGCTAAGCCCTGAACAATTTGCGTTATTTGTTCAGGGTATCTCGTCCCGTTCATTTCATCTCCCTTCACTGATCAAGACTCCAGTGATGATAAACCCCTTTGCGATGGGATCTGCAAAGGGATTGGCCCATCTCCTCGACGATTCCCCAGGCTTCTTCATTTGACTCTTTCTTTTGAAAAAGGCTTCTGGAGGCTGGAGACCAGTCATTGACCTCTCAGTTTTTGAACAATTATGTCAAACAGACTTCGTTCATCATGGAGACGGCAGACACGGTTAGGTCAGCGGTAAGACCTAAATAACGCACACTTCCAGATCCCAATCCATTCGTCTTCAAGGAAGTATCTGAGATTCAGCCGAAACAACAAGAAATATCAGTTCAGGGTGCTTTGCTTCTGTCTTTCCACAAGATCGCAAGTTTTCTCAAAATTGTTTGCCTTAGTGTCATCCTGGGCTCATATGTTCGCCATCCGTCTCCTTTGTTATTTGGACGAATGGCTGATCCTAGCAGACTTGGTGGCAACCCTTCTTTAGCAATGAGACAAACTTCCGAGGCTTTGTTAAGATTTGGGGATCATGGTAAACCTTGAGAAGTCATCCCTGTTTCCCACTCAAAGACTGGTATACCTAGGAATGATATTAGACACCAATCGTCAGAAAGCCTTCCCATCAGACGACAGAATATTGAGGCTGAGGAAGGTCATGAGATCTTTCCTCAGACGAGAAGAACTTCCAGCTGAGAAGTGGCTATGTGTCCTTGGACACCTATCTTCTCTGGCCCGTCTAGTTCCCAACAGCCGCCTCAGGATGCGATCCTTTCAATGATGGCTAAAGTTCAGTTGGAATCAGGCCTTAGATTCCTCAGACATTCTGATCCCCATGAGATCAGAGGAACGAACGGACATCGAATGGTGGGTGGCAGGCTAGAATCTGAGAAGGGGCGTCGATCTTCTCGTCCTCCCTCTGGACTTGATGCTGTTTTCCTACGCATCAAAAGAAGGGGTGGGGGGTTAGTGGCCACATTCTGCATCATACGACCTCAGGCCTTTCGTCAAGAGTTCGAAAAGTACCTTCACATAAACCTCTTAGATATGAATGGTGTCTTCCTGGCCCTTCAGAAGTTCCACCATTTCCTGGTCAGTCACTTGGTGGGGATGAGCAACAACACCACAGTAGTGGCTTACATCAACAAACAAGGAGGTAATTTTTTGCAGCCCCTATCCCATCTAGCAGTAGAAATAAGTATTGAGATGGGTCGAAGTCCACTCGTTCTAACTATCAGCGTGCTTCATTCCCGGCAAAAGGAATGTGCTTGCTGACAATCTGAGCAGAGCAACTCAGATAATGGATCATCTAGTAGCCAACAAAGTCCTGACTTTCTTTAGTTCTCCGACGGTTAATCTGTTTGCAACGTCACTGAACCTCAGGCTTCCGCTGCACTGCTCCTCAGTCCCTGACCCCAAGACCATCTGGCAAGATGCATTCCAACAACGGTGGGGCAACATCAACGTTTACGCCTTTCCTCCCGTTCTGTCTGATGGGAAGAGTACCCAGCAAGGCCAGAACATCGGTCAATCTCTCAATGACACTCATAGTTCCACTATGGCATCACAGAGAGTGGCTCCTAGACCTTCTGCTGCTCCTAATGAAACATTCGAGAAAACCTCTTCCACGACATGATCTACTCAGACAGCTACATGACAATATTTTCCACAGAAGAGTAGCTTCGCTACGTCTTCACGCTTGGAGGCTATCCAGTATCTCTTCACTCAGAGAGGATTTTCGCAACAGGTTTCGAACAGGATGTCTGGATATCTGCAAAGATCTTCACCTTCAGTCTATCAGGCAAAGTGGAATGTCTTCTGTGGTTGGTGTCGTGGAAGGGGTATCTGTCCATTTGATGCTACTAATCCAGCAATAGTGAAGTTCCTCGTGTATTTGCGGAACGAAATACACTTCTCAGTTACGGCAGTGAAAGGCTGTATCTCAGCCTTGAGCCTTGCCTTTAAACTGAAAGGAATGAACAACTCATCGCTAGAACTTTCCTCGTCATACAGAGTTACGAACTTACCTGTAGTCGGTCGTAAGTGTGACCTCCCCCTTGGAATGTGGTTCGAGTTCTTCGGTCTCTGAAGAGGCCTTCCTACGTACCATTACACAAGGCAACAGATCGCCAACTTACTTGGAAGACAGTGTTCCTACTCGCCTTGGGTTTGGCTAAAAGAGTCCGTGAACATCAGGGTCTCTCTTATGACATTGCCCATTCAAGGGGATGGGGAGAGGTAACGTTCTGCTTCGTCCCTGAGCTTGTTGCCAAGATTCGATTCCTTTCTGATAACAAGTCTCTGCTCTGTAACTGATGATCTAGATTATCTGTTACTGTGACCAGTAAGGAGTTTGAGGCTCTACCTCAAGAAAACAGCAGTAGCTCACCATCTGGTACCCTCCTTCTTCATCAGCACCGGAAGGAACAAGAGGGGGATCACAGAAAACACCATCTCAGCAGGCATTCGCAGGCATCAACCACGCTGTGAATTGAGATCCTCCTCCAACGCGTCGACCCAGAGCACATGATATCGGGCATAACTGCGTCCCTGGCCTTCAAAAGAAACTACTTTGTGGCGCAGGTTTTACAAGTAGGGATGTAGAAGCGCCAAACTACTTTCACAGCCCATTGCCTATAAGACGTGACCTACAGGAGACTTGACACGTTTTCTATTGGTCTTGTAGTTGATGCACAACAGGTGTTTTAGTACCTCAAGCTCCTTATTGGACAAGTAGCAGAAGGTTGAGATCACTGTTACCTGGTTTTAGGCTGTGTGAAGGAAAAGGAATAACTGACTCTTTTTCTTTTCTTCATCCTCCCCTTTCTTATAGAAAGCAGCATCCTGGGTCCTCTGCACAAGCTGGCCTCAACCACCGCAGGTAAACCATAGCTCCCTTGTTTATCCTAGTATTGGGTCAGTACTGTTACATCCCCATACCCTAACAAGGTGGTATTGAGAAAATCTTGGTCAACTCTGTTAATTCCAACGGACTCTGAATAACTTTACCTGTGCAGTCACATTGCTAGTATCTCGACACACTGCTTGTGTAGGCCGCAGACAATGCCTAGCTCTTTTACCCCCGCGGTATTTGTAACTTCCCATCCCTTTACTCTCAGGCGTTTTACGTTTTCAATGGCGTTTCAACATATTTTTTTCAGATCGCGCCGACAACCTCAATTTCTGTCATAGAGAGGTCAGGTTGGACTCATTATTTTGGAAAATGACTGAAGATTCTTATATAGTTATCAAAAGTATGAAAACAGAAATATAAATAGCAGCTATTATTAGGTGAAGTTAGACGATGACGTAATTTTTTATCTTTTTTCGTATACATTCCGATAAGGCAAAAAGAGGTCTCATCACAGAAACATAAAAACCATACCATCTTACAGAAAATTTATTCAGCTATAAAATGGTATATGATAGTTTGTAGTTAGAAGAAAGGAAACATGAAAAAAAAATAGTAGACGTGCAAAAACTCTAATCCTAAACTTCCTTAGCACAAGTAACGAAAATCGGAGATTGCAAAAGTTTCTTTCTATCGGTCATACCTAACCTATTCCTAGAGTAATTTTATTGTTTTTTTTTTTTTTTTTTTTTTTTTTTTTTTTTTTTTTTTTTTTTAAGAACATTCATTGAACTTTCTTATGACGTGTGGAAATAAGGATAAAGCAATGTAAATAGTGGCTATCTTTAGGTGAAGTTAGGCGATGACGAAATCTTTTATCTTTTATCGTATACATTCCGATACAGCACAGTGAATTCTCATCACAGAAACTTGTAAACCATACCATCTTATAGACAATTTATTCATCTGTAAAATGATATATAATAGTTTGTAGTTGGTAGAAAGGAAACATGAAAAAAAATAGTAGACCTGCAAGAACTGAAAACCTAAATCTCGTTACTTGCGCTGAAGAAATTTACGTTTTGAGTTTTTGCATGTCTTACTATTTTTTTCCTATTTCCTTTCTTCTAAATACAAACTTTTATATACCATTTCAAAGTTGAATAGATTGTCTATAGGATGGTATGGTTTTCAAGTTTTTGTGATGAGAATTCTCTGTGCTGTATTGGAATGTATACGATAAAAGATAAAAAAATTTTGATATCGCCTAACCTCACCTAACGATAGCCACTATTTATATTGCTTTATCCTTATTTTCACACATGTCATAAGAAAGTTCAATGAATGTTCTTTAAAATAAAAAAAAAAAAGGATTTTGAGCGAAGCGAAAAATCTATTTTTGGTTGAGATAGCCATGTCGTCCTGATGGAAGGTTCCTTTAAGTAGCTTCCTAGGGTCTATTTGACTACAGTGATATTCCCAGAGAATTTAACTTAAGGTCTTCAGAGTTCTAACTCCTGGCGTGAATATCCTTAAAGTTTCCTTTAAGGATATCACATAATATCAGGGGACGTATTCTTGACACACCACATAGCAATCTGCACCCCGCTTAGTGTTTACGCTTCGAGGGGGAAAAGTTGCAAAATAAAAGAGGAGCCGTTAATAAGGTTCCCTTCCTCCGTTACTGTTTGAGTACTCAGATGGCGCCACCATCTTTATCCGTAGTAGGGGTGAGCCAGTACTACAGATACAGTATTATTGGGAGGGATCTTGCCAGGGCCTTTCATAGAAAGGAGGGCGGGTCCATCAGGCTGCTTTCTTATAGAAAGCAGCATCCTGGGTCCTCTGCACAAGCTGGCCTCAACCACCGCAGGTAAACCATAGCTCCCTTGTTTATCCTAGTATTGGGTCAGTACTGTTACATCCCCATACCCTAACAAGGTGGTATTGAGAAAATCTTGGTCAACTCTGTTAATTCCAACGGACTCTGAATAACTTTACCTGTGCAGTCACATTGCTAGTATCTCGACACACTGCTTGTGTAGGCCGCAGACAATGCCTAGCTCTTTTACCCCCGCGGTATTTGTAACTTCCCATCCCTTTACTCTCAGGCGTTTTACGTTTTCAATGGCGTTTCAACATATTTTTTTCAGATTGCGCCGACAACCTCAATTTCTGTCATAGAGAGGTCAGGTTGGACTCATTATTTTGGAAAATGACTGAAGATTCTTATATAGTTATCAAAAGTATGAAAACAGAAATATAAATAGCAGCTATTATTAGGTGAAGTTAGACGATGACGTAATTTTTTATCTTTTTTCGTATACATTCCGATAAGGCAAAAAGAGGTCTCATCACAGAAACTTAAAAACCATACCATCTTACAGAAAATTTATTCAGCTATAAAATGGTATATGATAGTTTGTAGTTAGAAGAAAGGAAACATGAAAAAAAAAATAGTAGACGTGCAAAAACTCTAATCCTAAATTTCCTTAGCACAAGTAACGAAAATCGGAGATTGCAAAAGTTTCTTTCTATCGGTCATACCTAACCTATTCCTAGAGTAATTTTATTGTTTTTTTTTTTTTTTTTTTTTTTTTTTTTTTTTTTTTTTTTTTTTTTTTTTTTTTTTTTTTTGAAGAACATTCATTGAACTTTCTTATGACGTGTGGAAATAAGGATAAAGCAATGTAAATAGTGGCTATCTTTAGGTGAAGTTAGGCGATGACGAAATCTTTTATCTTTTATCGTATACATTCCGATACAGCACAGTGAATTCTCATCACAGAAACTTGTAAACCATACCATCTTATAGACAATTTATTCATCTGTAAAATGATATATAATAGTTTGTAGTTGGTAGAAAGGAAACATGAAAAAAAATAGTAGACCTGCAAGAACTGAAAACCTAAATCTCGTTACTTGCGCTGAAGAAATTTACGTTTTGAGTTTTTGCATGTCTTACTATTTTTTTCCTATTTCCTTTCTTCTAAATACAAACTTTTATATACCATTTCAAAGTTGAATAGATTGTCTATAGGATGGTATGGTTTTCAAGTTTTTGTGATGAGAATTCTCTGTGCTGTATTGGAATGTATACGATAAAAGATAAAAAAATTTTGATATCGCCTAACCTCACCTAACGATAGCCACTATTTATATTGCTTTATCCTTATTTTCACACATGTCATAAGAAAGTTCAATGAATGTTCTTTAAAATAAAAAAAAAAAAGGATTTTGAGCGAAGCGAAAAATCTATTTTTGGTTGAGATAGCCATGTCGTCCTGATGGAAGGTTCCTTTAAGTAGCTTCCTAGGGTCTATTTGACTACAGTGATATTCCCAGAGAATTTAACTTAAGGTCTTCAGAGTTCTAACTCCTGGCGTGAATATCCTTAAAGTTTCCTTTAAGGATATCACATAATATCAGGGGACGTATTCTTGACACACCACATAGCAATCTGCACCCCGCTTAGTGTTTACGCTTCGAGGGGGAAAAGTTGCAAAATAAAAGAGGAGCCGTTAATAAGGTTCCCTTCCTCCGTTACTGTTTGAGTACTCAGATGGCGCCACCATCTTTATCCGTAGTAGGGGTGAGCCAGTACTACAGATACAGTATTATTGGGAGGGATCTTGCCAGGGCCTTTCATAGAAAGGAGGGCGGGTCCATCAGGCTGCTTTCTTATAGAAAGCAGCATCCTGGGTCCTCTGCACAAGCTGGCCTCAACCACCGCAGGTAAACCATAGCTCCCTTGTTTATCCTAGTATTGGGTCAGTACTGTTACATCCCCATACCCTAACAAGGTGGTATTGAGAAAATCTTGGTCAACTCTGTTAATTCCAACGGACTCTGAATAACTTTACCTGTGCAGTCACATTGCTAGTATCTCGACACACTGCTTGTGTAGGCCGCAGACAATGCCTAGCTCTTTTACCCCCGCGGTATTTGTAACTTCCCATCCCTTTACTCTCAGGCGTTTTACGTTTTCAATGGCGTTTCAACATATTTTTTTCAGATTGCGCCGACAACCTCAATTTCTGTCATAGAGAGGTCAGGTTGGACTCATTATTTTGGAAAATGACTGAAGATTCTTATATAGTTATCAAAAGTATGAAAACAGAAATATAAATAGCAGCTATTATTAGGTGAAGTTAGACGATGACGTAATTTTTTATCTTTTTTCGTATACATTCCGATAAGGCAAAAAGAGGTCTCATCACAGAAACTTAAAAACCATACCATCTTACAGAAAATTTATTCAGCTATAAAATGGTATATGATAGTTTGTAGTTAGAAGAAAGGAAACATGAAAAAAAAAATAGTAGACGTGCAAAAACTCTAATCCTAAATTTCCTTAGCACAAGTAACGAAAATCGGAGATTGCAAAAGTTTCTTTCTATCGGTCATACCTAACCTATTCCTAGAGTAATTTTATTGTTTTTTTTTTTTTTTTTTTTTTTTTTTTTTTTTTTTTTTTTTTTTTTTTTTTTTTTTGAAGAACATTCATTGAACTTTCTTATGACGTGTGGAAATAAGGATAAAGCAATGTAAATAGTGGCTATCTTTAGGTGAAGTTAGGCGATGACGAAATCTTTTATCTTTTATCGTATACATTCCGATACAGCACAGTGAATTCTCATCACAGAAACTTGTAAACCATACCATCTTATAGACAATTTATTCATCTGTAAAATGATATATAATAGTTTGTAGTTGGTAGAAAGGAAACATGAAAAAAAATAGTAGACCTGCAAGAACTGAAAACCTAAATCTCGTTACTTGCGCTGAAGAAATTTACGTTTTGAGTTTTTGCATGTCTTACTATTTTTTTCCTATTTCCTTTCTTCTAAATACAAACTTTTATATACCATTTCAAAGTTGAATAGATTGTCTATAGGATGGTATGGTTTTCAAGTTTTTGTGATGAGAATTCTCTGTGCTGTATTGGAATGTATACGATAAAAGATAAAAAAATTTTGATATCGCCTAACCTCACCTAACGATAGCCACTATTTATATTGCTTTATCCTTATTTTCACACATGTCATAAGAAAGTTCAATGAATGTTCTTTAAAATAAAAAAAAAAAAGGATTTTGAGCGAAGCGAAAAATCTATTTTTGGTTGAGATAGCCATGTCGTCCTGATGGAAGGTTCCTTTAAGTAGCTTCCTAGGGTCTATTTGACTACAGTGATATTCCCAGAGAATTTAACTTAAGGTCTTCAGAGTTCTAACTCCTGGCGTGAATATCCTTAAAGTTTCCTTTAAGGATATCACATAATATCAGGGGACGTATTCTTGACACACCACATAGCAATCTGCACCCCGCTTAGTGTTTACGCTTCGAGGGGGAAAAGTTGCAAAATAAAAGAGGAGCCGTTAATAAGGTTCCCTTCCTCCGTTACTGTTTGAGTACTCAGATGGCGCCACCATCTTTATCCGTAGTAGGGGTGAGCCAGTACTACAGATACAGTATTATTGGGAGGGATCTTGCCAGGGCCTTTCATAGAAAGGAGGGCGGGTCCATCAGGATGACATGGCTATCTAGCCGAAAAATAGATTTTTTACTTCACTCAAAATCTGTTTTTTGGGCTGAGGCCATGTCGTCCTGATGGAAGTTTACCAGAGCATTATAGTATCTGTGGATTTTCCAGTCGTGCCTTAACCTCAAGACAATATTTCCTTGGTCACTTAGACCTATGACGTTACCGTTATACGTCATTACTTCTAATCATGAACTATGTTAGTGCTTCCGCCCCCCCCCCTCCTCCCCCTAGAGAGAAGAGTCAGCCTAGACTCGGGAAAAAGTCTCGAAGTTTGCATATTTCATATGACCAACCTAGCAACCAAAGGGGCATACAGGTCTCGTTGTATGCCTTAAGCCAAAGTTTGTATTTCAAAATGAACAAGGGTTCACATAAGCCACTATAGTATCTAAGGTATGTCAGCTCAGCTGTATACCACAACAGAGAAGTTTATATCCATGTCGAAACAAGGTAAGCGTGGCAGAAAAGGTTTGTATACGTTTAGGAACAAAGTTACTATCTTTGTTCAATGTTATGCAGAATAATAAGGAATGAAAAGTAATGCTCATACATAACTTTATTTCATATGTTTGGGGCGAAATAAAACGCAAAAAACAATCAGACATTTATAGGCAATCAATAAATAATAATTCAGCATACATTTCATAATAACATAAAAAATGCAAGCGAATGAAATTTTTTATAGCCATAGAAAATACAGGCCAGATCAGAAATAGTTGTTTTATCTGAAAACAAAAGTTCATGCCACTCAATTGAAAATTCAGCAATTTTCTAATACTTTTCTGAAAAGTCTGTTTATTTACTCTTGTGTAAAAACACACAGCACTAGTGTTAAACCTATGATTCTTCAGCTTTAGACACTGGAACAGTCCATAATGTCACCTTGATGTCATTTCACTTACCATGTTGCACTCCAATTTGCTAACATGTACACCCTATAGAATTATAGTCCCAATTAATTCACTGTTCCTCGCAGCACTAAGCGACAGGTTTTAGCACACTACCTGCCGCCACCACATATCTCTTTAATTTTTGCACTTGCTTTGCGTAGTGCTTGAAAAACACTCTGGATGACTTCCATCCAGTATACAAGCGAAGACGCTCGAAATCCATGAGCTGGAAAAAATTTAACGATTAAGCAATTTTCCTAGAATCATGACCTGCGTGTGTACTGTCAGGATCCGCTCTGCGAATGAAGTAGGTGATCTTTGTCCTTAGTTGTTTCAGGGATAAGTTTGAGCCCGATGTTTCCCCTTTAAAGAGCTGTCCTCCCCCGAAGTCTGAAGTTCTACGAAGATGACCTTTAGACTCTCCATTGAACACAGCGAGACATCTTCCTTCAGAGGGCAGATTCTCCAGGGACCCCACCTCCTGGTGGGTAGCTCGTTCTTGGCGAGAAACGTTGGGTCAGGAAAAAGATTCAGTTCTCCCACTTCAGTAAACTGGATATGGCCCTCTTCCCAAGAAAGAGCCACTATCTCACTAACTCTAGCCCCTGAGGCTAGGGCAGACAAGATTATAACTTTTTGAGTCAAATCTTTCAGAGAGCAATTCTCGTTGTCCAATGTTAAGGCAAAGTGTAGTACCTTATCCAAGGACCATGAAATGGGCTTTGGAGGTGCTGCAGGCCTAAGCCTAGCACAGGCCTTAGGGATCTTGTTAAAGATTTCATTAGAAAAGTCTACTTGGAAAGCATAAAGCAAGGGTCTAGTCAAGGCAGATTTACACATAGTTATTGTGTTGGCTGCTAAACCTTGTTCATGAAGATGAATAAAGAAAGAAAAACAGAAATCTGTTGAGATTTCTTTTGGTTTTCTAGCCTTGACAAAAGTAACCCACTTCTTCCAAGATGACTCATATTGCCTTCTGGTAGATTTAGACTTATATTCCTCTAAGAAGTCTATACTTTCTTTCGAGATCCCAAACCTTTCCCTTACTGCTAAGGAGAGAAAATCATGAGATGAAGGTTTTGGGTTTTCTGTAATGAAGCGAAGACAGTCGACTTCTGTACCTGTTGAGACGGAACTGGGTCCGGCAGAGGAATCAGCCTCAGCTGCAATTCCAATATTAGAGGGAACCAGTTGCTCCGGGGCCACTTGGGAGCCACAAGGGCTGCTGTTCCTTGAAAGAATTCAGCTTGTTGAGGAACTTCATCAGCAAGTTGGTTGGAGGGAACAGATAAATCCTGGTCCATCTGTTCCAGTCGAGGGACATGGCGTCCACTGCTTCCGCTAGAGGGTCCTCGTATGGGGACCACATATCGAGGAAGTTTCTTGTTGTCGCTCGTCGAGAAGAGGTCGATCTTCATTTCTGGTACTTGATGTAAGATGAAGGAGAATGATCTTGCGTCTAGGGACCATTCTAACTCTATCGGTGTTAGCCTGGATAGAGCGTCCGCTGTCACATTGCAGAACCCTTGAAGGTGAACTGCTGATAAGTGCCATCTCTTCTTTTCCGCTAAGCGGAGGATGGTCAACATTACCTGGTTGAGTTGAGGTGATCTCGAGCCTTGACGATTCAGACATCTCACTATCACCTCGCTGTCCAGAATCAGTCTTATGTAGACTGCAGGGTGAGGGGACAATTTCTTCAGTGTGAGGAAGACTGCCATGGCCTCCAAAATGTTGATGTGGAAGGTCTTGAATAGAGAGGACCAAGTTCCTTGAACTTTCCGTTGATGAGAGTGACTTCCCCATCCTTCCAATGATGCGTCCGTGTGGATGATTATGAGGAAGCATAGACCTGCTGATATCCCTGGGACTGCTGAAAGAGTCATATACTGTCAGATGTTGATTCCTGCACCGCAGAGAAGACAGGTTATTGCCGTAGTGCATGAAATGGGACCCATAAAAATAAGAAAGACAATGGTGAAGATTATGAAACACTTTTTCTGGCCTGGCATTTATAAGGATGTGAGCCAGTTTTGCTGTTCATGTCATGTTTGTCAGATGGCTATAAAGCCTACCGAGTACATAGAGAAGGCTCCTTCACACGTGATTGAAGTACGAGGAGAACCCTTCAGCTAGGCAATGATCAACATTATGGGATTGTTACGGAGAACGAGGAATGGCCACGAGTATATGTAAACTTTGATGTGTCCAGTGACAAGATACCCAGAAGCCATACCTGTCAGGAACATAAGCACCAAAGTAATCGCCAAGAAGTTATTAGACCTTTTTACCAAGTTTAGTATACCAGAAATCATTTACAGCAACCAAGGAACAAATTTCATATCTAAATTGTTTCAGGATGTAATGAAACTGTTGGATGTGAAACAGCAACTGTCTACTGCCTATCACCCGGAGACCCAAGGTGTATTAGAGAGATTTCATCAAACCCTAAAGATTATGTTAACAAAGTACTGCAACTAAACAGGGAATGAATGGGACATCTGACTGCCTTTGATGTTATTTTTTATCAAGAAAGCATGGAATGTAGCCCGAATGAAATGGTGTTCGGACGAGAAGTAAGAGGACCGATGAAAATGTTGGCAGAAAAATGGAAGGATCGAGAGGAAACGGATGGAGAATGTCAAGAATTTGAGAAAAAGGATCGACGAGATAAGGAAATTTTCCCTAAAAACCTGAAAACGAGCCAAGGAAAGATGAAGAAACGGTTTGATATGAAAAGTCAGGACTGACTGTTTGCAGTGGGACAACAGGTGTTGGTTTTCTTACCGATAAAAAGATTCCCTCTCACCAAGAAGTTCCAAGGACCATTCCGGATTTTGGAGAAGATTAGTGAACGGACCTACGTTATCGCGATACCCAGGGAGAAGGAAAAGCCAAAGGAAGGTACACGTTAACTTATTGAAACCATACTTGAACGAAAACAAGACCGAACCTTCACAGGTGTGTATGGCGCAAACCATTCCATCCACGGACCACGACAGTGGATGAGATAGGGGCTGTAAGTAAGGTGAATAATTCCTCCACCATTAAAAATTTAAAAGAGAAATTACTGAATTTGAACAAGGAGCAGCAAGAGGAATTAAGCCAATTGATTAAAAGTTTCCCTGAAATTGTCTTTGACGCCCCGAAACGAACCAACTTGACGAAGTATGAGCTACACCTCAAGATCACGGAAAGACCGTTCAAACGGGTTTATCGACTGTCGCTCTATCACCGAGAAGACATGAGAAAAGGAGTGGACTATTTGTTACAAAATGGATTAGGCAAACAAAGTGCTAGCCCTTACAATTCTCCATGCTTGCTCGTGAAAAAACGGATTTTGAGCGAAGAGAAAAATCTATTTTTGGGGGAGATAGCCATGTCGTCCTGATGGAAGTTCCTTTACGGTAGCTTCCTAGAGTATATTTGACTACGGTGATATTCCCAGAGAATTTTACCTTAAGGTATCCAGAATTCTAACTCCTGGAGCGAATATCCCTAAATAATTCTTAACGGGATATCGCATGATATCAGAGGACGTATTCTTGACATGCCATTTAGCTATCTTCACCCCGAATAGCCTTAACACTTCGAGGGGGAAAAGTGGCAAGAAAATGAAAAACGAAAATGAAAGGAGAGCCGTTATTAAGGTACCTCTCCTTCTCGTTTCGAGTGTGTTTATGACGTCGTCAACGGCGCCATCCTTATACCTTGTAGCGATATACGAGGTGCTACAGATACTGTATTATAGGAGGAGTCCTTCAGCCATTTTTAATGAAAAGGAAGGGCAGGTCCATCAGGACGACATGGCTATCTCACCCAAAAATAGGTTTTTCGCTTCGCTCAAAATCCATTTTTTTGGCTCAGTTCATGTCGTCGTGATGGAAGTTTACCAGAGCATTACTGTATCGGTGGATTCTCATTTCGTGCCATATCCTCATTTCGTGCCATATCCTCATTTCGTGCCATATCCTCAAGAAAACTTTTCCTGGTCTACATAGACTTAGAGACCTATGATGTTACCGTCATACATCATTACTTCTAAGCATAAACGATGTTAGTGCTTTCTTCCCCCTACAGGAAAAAGTCTCGAGGAGTACATATTACCTATGGATAACTATCAGACAAACCTGTATAGTGGTCTCACCCTATACCTTATAAAGCAAAGTTTCTAATAAAACTCACCAATGTCGGTATGAAATACTGAACCTCCCCCGGTATGCCTATTCTGATTTGTGCACCGGACAAAGGTTTGTATCCGTTTAGGAAGGATTGGTTAAACCGATGATTGTTTGTCTATACCAAGGAACAATCTTATAGGATTTTTTATATTAAAATTATCCATAGCTTTGATTGCAATGCTCAGTACATTTTTGTAAAATGAACGTGGGCGAATAAGACGCAAAGTTCATTAAGAACTAGTTTATTGATGAACAATAAATATATAGGTCAATCAACATTTATAGAAATTTATAAAATGTGGATGAAATACATTGAAGCATAAAGGTAACAGTAATATCAGAAAATATTGTTTCATTTGAAAAGGAAACATATACATGCCACTTAACAACCAAATTGTTAATAATTTTGTTTATATCTGTAATACTGTTCATTCACACTAGCGTAAAAAATGCCTGGCTCATGTGTTATGCATTATGCTTACTTCACCTTTGTCTATGGAACAGTTCATAAGGACACCTTAGTGGCCTTTCACTTAGTCTGTAGCACCAGTCCGGGACCACACACACACCCTTGAATTAATCGTCCCAATTAATTTCACTGTTCCTCGCAGATCTAAGCAACAGGTTTAAGGACACTACATGCTGCCACCACAGACCTCGTTCCTCCACCTGCCTCATGTAATGTCTAAAAAATAATCTGGATGACTTCCAGCCAGTGTATGAGCGAAGGTGTTCAATATTCATATTATTGAAGAAATTTAGGGAAGAGGCAATATTTCTCGGATCATGACCTGCGGGTGTACTGTCTGAATCCGCTCTGAGAATAAAATAGATGAGCTTCGCCCTTAGTTGCTTCAGAGATAAATTTGAACCTGAGGTTTCTCCCCTAAACAGCTGTCCTCCCCTAAAGTCTGAAGTTCTACGAAGATAGACCTTTAGGTACTCTACTGGACACAGAGAGACATCTTCCTTCAGAGGGCAGATTCTCCAGGGACCCCACCTTTTGGTGGGTAGCTCGTTCTTGGCAAGAAACGTTGGGTCCGGAAAAAGATTCAGTTCTCCCCCTTCCAAGAACTGAATATGACCTTCCTCTCTCGAAAGGGCCACTGTTTCACTAACTCTGGCCCCCGAAGCCAGTGCAAACAGAAATATAACTTTTTGGGTCAAATCCTTTAAAGCGCACTGATCGTTGTTCATCCTCGAAGCAAAGTGGAGAACCTTATCTAGAGACCATGAAATGGGTCTCGGAGGTGCTGATGGTGTGAGTCTAGCACAGGCCTTTGGGATTTTGTTAAAGATTTCGTTAGAAAAGTCGACCTGGAAGGCGTACTGTATAGCATAAGACTTGCACATCGATATTGTGTTGGCTGCTAAACCTTGTTCATGAAGGTGGATGAAGAACGATAAACAGAAGTCTGTCGAGATTTCTTTTGGTTTCTTCGCCTTGACAAAGGACACCCACTTCTTCCATGACGACTCATATTGTCTTCTGGTAGGTTTGGACTTATATTCCTCCAAAAAGTCTATACTGTCTCTTGAGATCCCGAATCTTTTCCTCACCGCTAAGGAGGGAAAATCATGAGATGCGGGTTCCGGGTTTTCTGTGATGTAGCGAAGACAGTCGACTTCTGCACTAGCTGAGTCAGAACTGGATCCGGCAGCGGCACAAACTTCAGTCGTAGTTCTAACGCTAGAGGGAACCAAACACTGTTCGGCCACTTGTGAGCCACTATTGCCGCTTTCCCCTTGAATGATCTCAGTTTGTCGAGGACCTTCAGTAGAAGGTTGGGCGGAGGGAACAGGTAAATCCTGGACCATCTGTTCCAGTCGAGGGAAATTGCGTCCATTGCTTCCGCTAGAGGATCCTCGTACAGGGCCACGCAATGATGTATATTCTTGTTGTCGCTCGTCGCAAAGAGGTCTATCTGCAGTTCCGGACTTGACTCAAGATGAAGGAGAACGATCCTGCGTCTAGGGACCATTCTGACTCTACCAGTGTGAACCTGGATAGAGCGTCCGCCGTCACGTTGCGGAACCCTTGAAGGTGAACTGCTGACAAGTGCCATCTCTTCTTTTCTGCCAGACAGAAGATGGCTAACATCACTTGGTTGATTTGAGGTGATCTCTACCCTTGGCGATTCAAGCATCTCACTATCACCTCGCTGTCTAGGACCAATCTTATGTGGGTCGAGTGGCGAGGAGGTAACTTCTTCAGTGTAAGAAGTACTGCCATGGCTTCTAGAAAGTTGATGTGAAATGTCTTGAATAGACTGGACCAAGCTCCGTGGACTTTCTTTTGGTGAGAGTGACCTCTCCATCCTTCCTTTGAAGAGTCTGTATGGATGGTAATTGAAGGGGGAGGTGGTTGAAGAAGTATCGATTTCTTCAGTTGCTAGGCTTTGGACCACGGCTTGAGAAGCGTTCGCAATCAAGTCGGTAATGGTCTCTTCAGATCTCTTCGAGCGTTTGATGCATATCTTCTCCAGACTCCTGTTGCATCCTTTAGCTGTGCTCTGAACACTGGATCTGTCACTGAAGCAAACTGTAGAGAGCCCAGCACTCTCGACCTGTTCGCGTCTTGATATCCGTTTGGATTCCAGCAGTCTCTTGACAGATCCGGCTATCTCTTTCCTCTTCTTTAGAGGGATGGAAAGTTGATGTGACTGTAAATCCCAGTGGATTCCCAACCACTGAAACTTTTGAGCTGGAGATAGTCGAGACTTTTTGGTATTGATCTTGAATGCTAGATGTTCCAGGAACTGGATCAATTTCTTGGAAGCTTGCATGCATTCCGTCCTGGATGCTGCCCACACCAGCCAATCGTCCAGGTAGGCCACTACTTGGACACCTTTTAGGCGTAATTGATGAACGACTGCGTTCGCAAGCTTTGTGAAAATCCTTGGGGCTATGTTTAGTCCAAAGGGCATGGCTCTGAAGGCATAAAGTCTTCGTTGTAGCTTGAACCCTAGGTAGGAGGAGAGGTGACGATTGATTGGAACGTGCCAATAAGCGTCTGACAAGTCTATCGAGACGGTGTAAGCCCGTTTGGGCAGTAGAGTCCTTATGTGTTGAAGTGTCAGCATCCTGAACTTGTAGTTCACTATGAACTTGGTGAGTGGCGACAAGTCCAGAATGATTCTGAGTTTTTCTGAGTCCTTCTTCGGAACACAAAACAGCCTTCCTTGGAACTTGATGGACTTTACTCTCCGAATTACTCTTTTCTCCAAGAGTTCTCGAACATATTCTTCCAGGACGGGGGTAGAGTGTTGGAAGAATTGTGGGAACGGAGGTGGAGTGCTGTTCCAGCTCCAACCCAGTCCATTCTTGATTAGGCTGTGGGCCCAGGGATCGCAGGTCCAATGATCCCGAAACAGATATGGTCTCCCTCTTACCGGGAGCATCTCACTTTTGTTGTGGACCTGAGGCCTTGCCTCCTTGACCGCATCCTCCTCTGAATCCCCTTCCTCTTGAAGGGCATCTAAAGGAACCTCTGGCTGCTCCTCTAGTTTTTGGACGAAAGGTCATTGACTGCCTTTCGAACGCTGGGTTGAATGCAGGCAACTGTGTCGCTACTGCCTGAGGTACCAACTGGTACGTGGTTGGAGGCTGTGCCACCATCTGAGGCACCGCGGTCGCAGGAAGTTGTTGCTGTCTATAAGGCTTAGCCAGCCGAAAGAATAGCCTAGGCCTCTTCGTCTTCCTCTTAGATTGGGGACCCTCATCTGGGGAAGACTTTCTCTTAAGAGATAGGCCCCACTTCTGGAGAAGGTTCCTATTCTCCGTGGCGGCCTTGTCTACTACCCCTTTGACCACTTCACTTGGGAAGAGGTCCTTACCCCAAATACTGGATGAAATCAGTTTTCTGGGGTTTTGCCTCACCGCAGCCGAGGCGAACACGAACTCCCTATAAAACTGTATAGGTCTTTTGTTACTGTGGCCAGGTGGGTTTTGGCCTCTACCATGAACATTTCTTGGTTCTTGGGGTCACTTGCCATCGTTTCCAGAGTAGTCTGTAAGGACATCGATGCAGCAAGTCTTTCCGACAGCTTTGGAAGGTCCTCACCGAACTAACGTTCGGCAATATCTGCTTCCAACTTCCCGACTGAGAAGGTAAGGTGGATGTCCTTCCAGTCTTTTTGGTCCATTGGTAAGGTCAGTGACAATGGCTTGCACTCTTCCAAAGAGGGACATGGTTTCCCTGCCTCAACCGCCTTTAAGGCCGCCTTATATCCCTTCTCCATAAAGGGAAAGGCTCTAGTTGGAGAAACCACAAACGAGGGGTGTTTCTTACTCAACGAGGTACTTTTAAGTTCGTGAAGCCCCTCTCCTTCATTGAGCTGGATAGTAAAGCCTGTGCCTTACTATGGTCAAAGACTATGACCTCTTTCGGCTCCGTCTCCTCCTTTGAGGCTGGCTCCTTCCTAAGACGGACATAGCAGTCCGGGTAAGACTCCTTGTTGGGCCAAAATTCCACTTCTTCGAAGGGGACTGAACCCAACTTCTCCGACATGACAATCTTCCCGGTTGTCATTGGCATGTGTTCGGCATACCGCCAAGGATTGGCATCCGAGCACTAAGGAAGGTACTTCACGTTGAGCTTCTTCTGGGGCCCACGTGATGCTGCGAGTCTGCGCATCTCCAGCTTCATCGCAGCTTCCTTTTCATTGTTCTTCTATTGCATCTGTTGAATCATTTCAACAATAGAAGAAAGAGTCCTTCCCAGTTCATCTGGGATTGCAGACGATGTCGAGGGAACTGCTTCTGGGGCCGGAACCGATGAAACCAACATCTCGTCGATCTCTTCCTCCTCAGTTTCAGGAGCCTGGGTCTGCTCCTCTTCCTGACCCTCCGCAAGAAGGTCTTTTTCAGTGTACTGCGACACTTCAGACATCCTGTCGTCCAGTTGGATGTCTTGTAGGGCGTCCGACACTTCCGAATCTACCGGAATCTGAACTACTGTGATCTCCGCATGAGGCTGAGGAATAACTGCATCCGCAGATGCCTTAGAAAAAAGGTAGGCCTTCATCTTCTCACTTGGAAGATAGGGCCCAGCAGTGTTCTTTTGAAAACCCCTCACCCAGGTTCGCAACTTTTCCCTAGCTGCATCCCTTGACTTCGCCGACTTAGGGGTGTCAAATGCCTCGGTAATCAGGTTAGAACAAACAGTACATACCTGAGGGTCCCAATACCGGAGATCACCTTTGGAGACTGCGCAGTATGCCTCCTGCACAACTCATGTCCGCAGAAGTTCTTACTGCTGAAGGTGCAAAACATGCTCCCGTACTTCGGATGGTCCTCCTGTAAAGAGAAGAGAATCCATGAGTATCAAGTGGAAACATATCACTAGATTAATCTTATTAATATACATAGCTTATGACAGTTAAGCTAGAAAGAAAAGAAGGAAAGACACATACTTGTATTTCCCGCTCAGCCAATTGCTGTAACCTCCCAAGATATTAAAACTAAGGTTTATTCTCATTCTAGAAAAACTTTCAGAATATTTTCGTATCAGGAATATTAGGTGTAGCTCACACCAGAATATAAAGTTTTGATATAAGGGATATTAATTTTAATAAAGAAAGAACTCACTTCCTTTATACTGTACGGTCTCATCAAAAGGCTGTACAAGACAACACAAAGTATGTTGGAAAAATCTTAGTGTTACAGTATAATCTATGCTGTAGTTTTCTTGATGCAACATGTACTATACTGCAAAAATACTGGCTACTGTATATCATATACTGCTATGCCGGCCGGCACATACCAGCCTGCCGGCCGGCAAGTACCTGGGTATAGTTCAGATATACTACCTTTGAAATACTGGGCGGCAGATCGCTGGTTTCTGAGTGCCGGCCGGCAGCTGAAAATATGTCGGCACCCGGCAGCACCCCGGCTGCCAGCCACTAATCGTAGTAGCCGGCAGATCTTATGGTGTGCTGCTGTTGCCGGCCGGCCATGGCAGGTGATACCTGTGCTGGCCGGCAGTTATTTAAGAACCTGAAAACTTCCACCAACCAGGTTAGGAGGTACATTACACTAACAAGAGAAACAGTATGGATGCAAGGTTGTAAGGCGGCACTGCCTTACTGCCTTCCATCCAGAAAGAGTGAACATATGGAAGGGGAGAATGTAACATTCAGGCTTCCTTCCATCCACAGCATGCCAGGCTCTGCCAGCAGATATGGATGGTAGACCAAGGGAGGTCTGAAGTTCACTCGACAGAGAGTAGGCTTCTGCCGGCCGGCAGAAGACTGGGCCAGTCCCACATCCTAACCTACACTAGGTACAGATGTAGAACGATGGCCAAGAGTTTGTAATGGCTAGTCCATCACCAAAGGACAGAGGGGTGTAGGGGAAAATGGTCCTACAAGCTTCATTCTAGTATGAGACTTACCCCAGTGGCCAAGAAAGCTCATCCTAGCCTAGGGTCGTCTAATAAGGAGGAAGGTTGGCAGCACTTACCACCTCCCTTAATACAAGAACGAAGTTTGGTGCTGTTATTTCGCTAGGCAATGGAAAATCTCATTCTCCAGCCCGAGAATAACAACACAGGACTAGTCTGCTAGACCACAGATAGAAAGAATCATCTCGTACAAAAACCTTCGGATGTGGTCTAGGGAGGCTAAGCCTCCTGTGTCTGTACCTAACCTAGCAAAGGAATCTTATTCTCTATGCCAGTAGGTCACAGACCCCAGACTGAATAGTCTGATGTTCTGACCCAGCCCAAAAAACAGGCACTCTGGTTACAGGACCAGGACAGAAACACCCTAGTATAGTTTTACCTGAATACTATCCAGTTAAAACCATTAGGGTTAAGCCTAGGCTTAACTCAAGAGGGAAAAGGGATTGATCTTAGATCTCCAGAGGAGAAAAGAACAACCGGGGAAGTGTGCGAAAATATACTAAAGCCCCATAGGCTTCTAGCTTAGGCGCGGTGAGAATCGATTACCTAAATCACCGAAACTCTCTCGTATACAATCTTGGAAGAGAAATATTCAACAATATCTTACATGTATAAATTGTGCCTATAGCTTCAATAAAGTTATTACACTAGGAAATCTATTATATCATGCATGAAAGTACTAAAGCAACACGTCTAGGCTACTAAGCCTAGCAGAAGCCAGGATCGGTTACCTAAATTGCCGAAACTGAAAAATTACTAAGGGCATCATATAAAGAATTTCCAGTAGGAAAGTTAAATAACTAGATTTATTAAAGCATAATGACCAGGAACGTTGCTCTGGCTAACTAAATGACTCATGCATAGCGAACGACAGCGTCCAGGACGCCTCTGGTAGGCAACAGCTCTTGTTTACGTTAATATCACTTTTGATTTAATTCAAAATGACGAGCTTACATTTATACACAGTAAAGATAATACTCAACTTTCCAGAGGCAGAAGAGGCTGGAGAAAGCATCATAATGTTGAATATAATGCAAAATTACGAGAGAATCACAAGGGAAACACCGAGTAGTAGAACTACGCGATAAGGAACTCGCTCAAAAATCTATTTTTGGGTGAGATGGCCATGACATCCTGATGGAAGGTTCCTTCAGTAGCTTCCTGAGGGTATATATGGCTACAGTAGATATTTCCAGAGAATTAAACTAAAGGTTTCACAGAATTCTAACTTCTGGCGCGAGTACCCTAAAGGTTTCCCTTCAGGATATCGTATATCAACAGGGGACGTATGCTTGACACGCCACATGGCTATCTGCACCCTGCATAGCGTTTACGCTTCGAGGGGGAAGGTGGCAAGTTATAGGAGGAGCCGTTGCAAAGTTATTCTCCTGCGTTACTGTTACGGTACCTCGCGACGTAAACAAACGGCAGCCATAGCTGTCCGCCATCTTGACTGACGTCATGTCTGCCCGCTTCATTCCTATCTTTCTAGCGTCCTGCGTAGCTTGTTTTTCCCAGTGTTCGCTATTTTGTTGCATCATGTCGCAATCTTCAGCCTCGCCTTCTTCTGGAAAGTTGAGTACCATGTTCTTGTATTGTTTAAATAAGCTCTGGCCGTAAAGTAACGTTTTCTTACTCTTAAATCTTATGTTTAGTGGCGGAGCTGTGCCTCGACCGGAGGCGTCATGTTACGACGCTGTTGTTCGTCTCGCATGCTTTATTTAGTTAGCCAGAACAACGTTCCTGGTGTAATAACTAATTAAATTATCATTAGTTATTTAGTCTTCATTGCTAGGAATTAGTTATATTATGCCGATAGTATTCTACGGCGATCTGCGTTAGCCGTATCCTTTGCTAGCCTACTAGCCTAACCGTAGGCTCGACGCCTAAGTGTTCATGTTTACTTCCTGCATGATATAATAAGTGTTCCTAGTGTTATTTCACGAAATGAAGATTTAGGCATTTATTCATACAAGATTCAGTGATTGCACATGTGTTATTTTGCCTTCTAGGGACCATACAGGGGGTTTTGGTGGTCTTACCATCGACACACTTGCCCCTAACCTAACGTTGGGGCCCTTGTATGCTTCCTTACCTCCCCAGTTACCTTATTTAAGGTAATCTCCTCCCTTTGTGGTATCCTAGGCTACTTCCTAGCCCTCTTTACCTCGAATAGCATTCGAATAGGTTAGGCTAGGATTGTACTTTCCTTCTCCTCGCCATTGTTCATGGCTTGAGTTGGGACAGAACCCCAGAGTACTAGTCGTTCAATCCAGCTCACCTTAGGAGAACCTTTTTCTCCTTCTGGTCCTTGCTGGAGGTTGAAGGTGGAAGGGCTCTGCCCTTCCCCCTAGTCTGCACTTGGTTGGGTCACGACCCTTCCTCCCTGTAGCCTAGCGACTTGTCCTACCCCTGTCTTGCCTAGTCTGGGAGAATGGTTCTCCTAGCCTAGGTTGGGCAGTCAGTGGGATTCTCTTTCTTTATAGTTTAGGACAGGACACTAGTGCTGTACCTAAGCTGAGCTAACCTACCCTAGGTTGGAGAGCGTTCTCTCCCCCCTAGATAGGCTAGCCTAAAACCAGATTCCCTTCTCTTGGGAGTGTAAGGGGGTGCTACGTCTCCCCCCCATCACTCCCTCTCAGGACCCTTTCCCCTCCCCCTCTATCACTTTGTGTTGGCTTGCCATCACACCCCTGTCCGCCGTCCTACAACTCCACCGCTTGCCGACGGGTTGTGGGATCGGTTGGGTCCTTCTGCTAGATAGTCTGTACTGCTACACTTCCCACACATAGTTGAACTATGGGACAGTTTCGGCGGTTGGCCTGCCGGCGGAAGACCTCCCTTCTTGAGTGTTCTCCAGCCCTCCCTTTTGCTGCCACAGGCAACATAGCCGTCTGCCGTCTCTCTGCCGCCGGATGAAAGGTGTATCCTCCCCTTTCATCTGAACACTCCTTCCGGAGGAACACTAGATTGGGTACCGGGTATTACCCTTCCTTTTCTTCCCTCCTTGCCTATCTCTCTTTCTAACTTGGTGTCGGTCCACTGCCGCCTCTGTCCTGCCGGCGCTAGCTGCCGGCATCTTCGGTAAACCTACCTGTCTCATTGAATGATGTCAGTGACGGTCTGTCATTGCCGGTTGCCTGCCGGCTGCCGGGGGCCGCCGTCCTGCCAGCGAACTGCCATTACCTGAAGTGTCATCCCTTCTCTCTGCCACTTAGAATGTAAGCGGCGATGGGTTCATCTTCGGTGGAGTTTTGCCGGCGCTAGACGGGCCTCCGGCTCGCCGTCAGACTGCCGGCGCTACTAGTCTTGGCTTTACAGTGGACAGTCACCCCTCTCGCCTGCCAGCCCCGTGCCGGCAGCCATTATTGTGCAGCTATGTATAATAGCCGGTACTCCTCTGGTATATCTATACCATAGAACGAAGACTATTGTTTATAGTTGTACAGTAAAATATTTCCAGCATATTCTGTGCATCCTTGTGCAGTCTCTTGCCAGGACCTAAATCTACAAAGGGGCTTAGCTTATCCCCTTTTTCTATTATAAACTAAATGATTTTAGCTTTCCCCCTCTCTGTAATTGATTCCCCAGAGGAAGCCTAAGCTTGGCTCATCCGAACCGGATGTTCTTCCTCTTCTGGGACCCTTATCGGTTCTATGGAATTAATTATGGTGTGAGGTCGCGGCAATTGGCTGGGCGGGAACCACAAATATGTGTCTTTCCTACCTCCTTTCTAGTTTATCTATCCTAAGCTTATTCACAAATGGAATCTTATATATATAATGAGTTGCTAACTTAATCCTAATCTTAGATTACTGTAAGTCATGTGGTATTGACTTCTGTAATCATTGTCTCTTTTCTTTTACAGGAGGAGTAAGTGACGTGTGAGAGCGCCTTTTGCGGTGTTCATCCCCCTGACTTTTATGGTCATCCCGCCTGCCGGACCTACGCCGGATGCGCAACCAAGAAGGGGAACCTTTGGTATTGGGATCCGCAGACCTGTTCCGTCTGCAAAGGCCTTCTCGATGAGGCGTTTGAGAACCCTCGGTCCGCGGAGGCTCGAGACAACGCCCGAGAGAAACTGTACAAGTGGGTGCGTGGTTTTCAGAAAAACGCCACAGGGCCTTATCTCCCTAGTGAGAAGATGAGGGCCTTACTCTTCCCTAAGGCATCTGCTGATGCCGTGATCCCCAAGGATGAGATCCCTGTTATTCAACTAATGGTCGAACCGGACGTTGTGGCCGCTCTCCAAAGCTGTCATATTGACGAGGTGGAGAGAATGTCGGATGTGTCCGAAAATACTGAAAGGACCCTCATGGCTGAGGGTCAAGAAGAAGAAAAGGATCAGGTGGAGTTCCCTGATTCTGAGAGCGAGATCGCCCGTGCACCTTCTGTGGCTTCTGCTGTGG
Source organism: Palaemon carinicauda (assembly GCF_036898095.1). Taxonomy (NCBI): domain Eukaryota; kingdom Metazoa; phylum Arthropoda; class Malacostraca; order Decapoda; family Palaemonidae; genus Palaemon; species Palaemon carinicauda. The sequence goes on along the minus strand of NC_090765.1, from coordinate 1,207,552 downwards.
TTGAGGAGCCAGTTCCCTCTACTTCTGATGCTGCTGCTGCTTCGATACCCGCGGTACCGGGCATCCAGGATACCATCCAGGCTCTGGTGGCATTCCTGAATGAGAAGTTCCGTGAAGGTCATGAGAACCTTAGGAGGGAACTCATAGGCGTTAAGAAACAGCCGAAGGAGATCTCTGTCAAGGATCTTCCTGCTTGCTCAGTGACAAACCCCTGGAGACATGCCAAACACATGCCGATAATGACTGGACGCATCTTTATTAACGACAAATTGGGTGCCGTCCCCCTTGGAGAGGTGGAGTTCTACCCTAATTTCGAAGCCTACCCAGACTGTTACATCAAGCTCAAATCCGAACCAGTCTCCAAGGAGGAGACTGAGCCTAAGGAAGTGATTGTGTTTGAACACTCCAAGGCTCAAGCTATGCTGGCTGACTCCCTCAAGAGTAAAGGCTTCACCAACTCTTAAATGCCAGCACTGAGCAAGAAACATCCGTCTTTTCTTGCTCCTCCCACCATGATCTTTCCCTTTGTGGAAAAGGCCTTAAATGTTGTCCTGAAGGCGGTGGAAAAAGAAAAGCCCTGCCCTACATTAGAGGAGTGTAGGCCTCTCTCCCTCGACTTACCCCCTGACAATAAAAGCTGGAAGGACATCCAACTTACCTTCACGGTTGGAAAGTTGGAACCTGACGTTGCTGGACGTCAGTTTAACAAAAATCTCCCCAAGCTGAATGACCACCTTTTGCGTCAGGAGCAGGACACCAAGGAGAGACTGGCCGCCTCTCTGTCGCTTTAAGTACAACTCGAAGCAATGGCCGGGGACGTTCAGGTCCCGGGCTACTACATGGTTCTCGCCAAAACCCACCTTGCTACCTTGCTGAAGGACCTATATAGCTTCAGTCTGTAATGAGCGGCCCAGAAGGTCGGACATCCATCTCTCTCCGACTCAATCTGTCTCACGGCAATATTATGAAATAAATTAGATCACAAATTTTTGTCGTCTGGTCAATTTTGCACCTTAGCATATTTTTTTCTTAAATTTCCAAATATGATTATTGAGAGGTCACCATTGTATAAATATAAATCGCCTCCATCATATATGATAACGGTAATAATTAATAATGATAATAATAAAGATAACCATAATAATGAAAACAATATAATAATAATATAAGGAGTATAGTTATAATAATAGTAATAATAGTATCAAGAGTAAAAGAATAATAATAATCATAGCAATATTATTATTATTGTAATACTCCTGATATTGTTACTATTATTATTGTTGTTGGTGGCTGTTATTATTATTATTATTATTATTATTATTATTATTATTATTATTATATTAATATCAAAAGTATAATAATAATAATAATAATAATAATAATAATAATAATAATAATAATAATAATAATAATAATAATAATAAAATTAACAGTATATTTAAATGAGATTATGGATAAGCAGTCAGAGAGAGAGAGAGAGAGAGAGAGAGAGAGAGAGAGAGAGAGAGAGAGAGAGAGAGAGAGAGAGAGAGAGAGAGACACGTGTCTCAGTTGTACTTAGTGACATCACATTAATAACGGCTATCCGAGCAAAGCTGGGCGTGGGTTGACCTGTAAAATTCTAGTGGCCTTGCCTTTAGGTCGCCTGGGCTCACCTGGGTTCAGCTTCGAAACAGTTGAGGGTCATTGGGCGTAGGATAACCCAGTTTAGGTGAGTAGGAGGCAGGATTTTGTGCAAAATACAAAGAGAAATCTTGCAGTTCTAAGGGAATATGCATACATAATAATCGCACCTACTCTGGCTTACTAAAAACTAATAATTTAAATGAGCAATTAGCAATGGGCTGGTGTGATGGGCATACATCTTAAAATTAATCAAACCTGAATAGGTACTGAGAGATACATAAGTCAGCAGTACTAATGTTAGATTCAAAACCAGTGTAAGTATTTATCGGACACACGTAGTTTATGGAAAAAACAATGTAAGCCGGCTTAAGGCTTTTGTTTAGCGTTCCTACGCATGATGTCACTAACATGGCGTACGACATTGTCAACTAGTTAAATTAGGGCAGTCTACCCGTGTTTCGGTAAAGAAAACAAACAAATTATGGGAGCGAAAGTATCAGAAGTGACTACAATATTGGAAGCGAGAGCAAAATACATAAGGAAAGAAGGGTGAAGAAAATTCTTCATAAATTCAAGTTAGAAAAGCAATGAAAATTACTTTCTGGTATGTACGAACGCACTATGCTACTTTGCATATCTAACACATCAGTGATTTATTTTTCTTTCATTTCGATAAATAAATAAGAGCTTAAAACACATTTTTAATGTTAATCTTATTCATTTACAATTAATTTATATCATAGTTTTCATACATTTCGTTTTAAGCTACAATTATTAGTTATCATCTCTCTCTCTCTCTCTCTCTCTCTCTCTCTCTCTCTCTCTCTCTCTCTCTCTCTCTCTCTCTCTCTCGTAGGTAGGGATTAAGAACTCATTCGATTTCGTCCTCTAATTTGTAGCCTAATAGAGTGCTTTCAATGACGTCACTGAGAATCGCCGGCGGCCATGCTGGAGGGCATACAAAGCGAAAACATGGCGGCTGCTACAGCGAATATGGACAATGAGAGCGACTTTGTCAAACAATTGTCGGGTGATGATAAGCGTTTTTACAAGCAGAAACTCGATCTAATTGATGGCCTATATCCATACCAGATGCAGAATTCATTCAGTCAAAATATTGAGGATTTTCCCAGTATTTCATAGATTGATATGGTGAACTACTTGGTACTGTCGGCCAACCCAGAACATGAGTGGGCATACATTTCCATTGAATAATCTGCTTCCAGAATTTGTTGTTTTTCCCTTTAATGCTTTTAAGTCCAAAATTAGATAAACACTGGGCCGATGAAGAGTGTTTATAATTATAATGCTAATATTGATCATTTAGCCTAACCTTGTGTATTATAATTTTTTATTGTCAAAATGTATGTAAAAATTTTGCATTATTATGTCAAATCTTTATCAGTTCATGCCTAACCATTGTGTTTGTGTTTGGTTACAAATGCTATTATTTCTTATATACATATAAACATATGATGGACAAACTCTATTGTAATGCTCTTGGATGATCGTTTTGCCTCCTTGCAATTAAATGCGCAAGTTTAATTATTTTTTCGATGTTTCATATATAAGCTGAAGACCCCTTTGGATTAAACCAGCTTTCAGATATTATTATTATTATTTATAATCAATGTTTATTCATCACATAGGCCTGTATGTCTGCACAATTTAATACACAAATTAAAATAAATATAAAAATACACTTAATTATATATAGGCATGAGCACCTTGGCGAAAGAGAGACCTAGGTAAGTAGCCTTTGTTAATATAGCCAATATGGGCGCTTTTAATTTTTGTTTTGTAAATCTGAGATGCCCCTTTTGATGTTTAAAAATTGAGATGCCCCTCCCCCACACACACTACACACTGAACTGACGATGATACTTTTGAAGTCACCCATGCGATCGGATATAGCATGTTTACACAGGAATAATGATACTTTTAGGGCCTAGCCGAGACTGACCTGATATGAAATAATCAGAAAAGATACGTGCTTAGGGTAGTGAGGATTCACGTAGATCAGCCCGTGATATTCTGGTCAACCACAAGTCACGTCTGCACTTGGATAATTCTTCTGTATCTTTGTCCTGATTCTGAATAACTGCCGGTATGCGGTAGAAACTCTTGTCATCTCTTCGTCCTCGATTCCCACAGCCAACAATAGCGCAAAAACTGGGCATTGTGTGAATGTGAATGTGATGAAATGGCTAAATATTCAACAGTTCAACCATAGCTATTCACTGAACGCGTCTTTGTATGCCCTCCAAGATGGCGGACCGGAAGTTTGATGACGCGTATTGAAAGGACTCTATAGCCGAAAACACAATGTTTATGAACAGAGAGATGTCTATAATAATCCTGGTTTTCGATGTTATCTGAACTTCGTTTAATCATTTTTGTACTTTTCTATTATTAATTCAAGATGTATTTTACCAGCAGTAGTTGCAGATTGTTTTCATTTTGGTTTTGTCGGCTGTTTTCATGGTCCAGACGGTATCACGATTACAGTATGCTCACATATAGTTAACAGAGTATTGTTTATATTATTTTGCTCCCTATCAGAGTTGCCAGGTTTTCCAATTGAGAAAAGGCCAACGTCTGGTCAACTGCAGCTTTAAAAGGCCAACCTAATAGTAAAAAGGGCCGAAAATATATCCTTTAAAGCTAACCAATTTTAAAAAGGCCAAATTTAGGTATCTAGCGCGAAAAAGGTCCAAATTTGGAGATTTCTGGTCAGAAAAAGGCCAACCTGGCAACCCTGCTCCCTATCACGTAATTCTTGAAAAAAGAACACTGTTCTACGAACTCTCGACCAGTTTCTAATTAAAATGTGTATCGAACAATAACGGCAACAGACGAATCAGCTGTTGACGCTGACGATCCACAACCATCTATGTCTGCGATGTAAACAAACATATTGAATATAAATATTGGTAAATGTAACAATTAAGTTTATTTTATACAAACGCAATATAAATTTGTATAACTTAATTTGTTATTCAACCTGACAAAATCTTTCTAATTTATACTATTTTAGAGCAAACCACACCCACAAGTAAAGAACGTGATGTACTGTAAAACTGCTAAATTGTAAATATCTACATTTACAAGTATGGATGTAGATTTATTCATAAAATTATATTACTTTTTGGTACTACATTAAAGCTAAAATTTATTAAGTTTTAAGATTGAATAGATTCTTATTAACTTCTCTTTTGCTCTTGCTCACAGGTGGGAAATTAAACTCGTGTAACATCAAACATTTGGTGTTAACAGAGAATATCTCAATGCTTTTGAACTTGTGTAACTTTGAAATCGGGTTAACAGGCCAGGGCACCAACCACCCGTTGAGATACTACAGCTAGAGAGTTATGGGGTCCTTTGACTGGCCAGACAGTACTACATTAGATCCTTCTCTCTGGTTACGGTTCACTTTCCCCTTACCTACACACACCAAATAGTCTGGCCTATTCTCCGATGTCCACATACACCTGACAACACTGAGATAACCAAACAATTCTTCTTCATCCAAGGGGTTACTACACTGTAATTGTTCAGTGGCCACTTTCCTCTTGGTAAGGGTAGAATAGACTCTTTAGCTATGGTAAGCAGCTCTTCTAGGAGAACACTCCAAAATCAAACCATTGTTCTCTTGTCTTGGGTAGTGCCATATCTTCTGTACCATGGTCTTTCACTGTCTTGGATTAGAGTTCTCTTGCTTAAGGGTACACTTGGGCACACTATTCTTTTTCTCTTCCTTTTGTTTTGTTAAAGTTTTTATAGTTTATGTAGGAGATATTTATTATATTCTTAAGATATTTTTCCTTGTTTCCTTTCCTCACTGGGCTATTTTCCCTGTTGGAGCCCCTGGGCTTATAGCATTCTGCTTTTTCAACTAGGATTGTAGCTTATCAATTAATAATAATAATAATAGTAATAATAATAACAATAATAACAGAACTCGTGTTAACAGGGAGTTAACTATACTTGTGTTAGTGGATGCAAGACTCCAACCTTCATCTAGGTGTCTTCCTTTTCACCCCCCCCCCCTCCGGACATGATGCTCTTCATGGATGCATCAAATGAAGGATGAGGCCCTCACGTGTTTCATTACAATGTCCTCCAGACTATGGTCTGACTCCAAACGGCAAAGCCACATAAACCTAGAATTGAAGGCTGCCTTTCTATCCCTTCAAAAGGTTACTCGGTAGTGCTGATGAGTGACAACACTATCATGGTACCTTCTTGATGCAGCTCAGCCATCTAGCTGTCCAGATTCTGGGATAGAAAGAGAACAAGCAGATCTCACTTTCGGCCCAGTTTATTCCAGGCAAGAAGAATATCCTTGCTAACAACCTGAGCCGAAAGACACATAGTTGGATCCGAATGGTCTTTAACTTCTTGGATAGCAACCAAAGTTCTGACTTTGTGGGGTTTGCCTCTAATAGACCTGGTTGCAACATCCCTAAACCACTAACTTCGAGTATACAGTTTGCCAGTTCCAGATCTACTGGCAGCGTCTCAGGACGTCTTCCAACATCCTTGGGAAGAGATGGATGCTTATGTGTTTCCCCATTTTATCTGATCCGAAGGCTCCTCAACAAAGTGAGATTCTTGTCCAACTTAACTATGACATTCATAGCTCTGCTGTGGCAATACAGATTGGTACCAGACCTTTTGCTGCGACTGACAGTGGTTCCGAGGTAGTTGCACTTTTACACAACCTTCTTCATCAACCTCACCCAAAACTATACCACATACAGATGCATCCCTGCGACTTCACGCCTGGAGGTTATCCAGCATCTCTTCACTCCTAGTGGCTTTTCATGACCAATGGCCAAAACGATACCTAGGTACCTCAGGAAGTCCTCTATCACCATCTCTCAGGCAAAGTTGCCCATCTTCTTTAGTAGGTGTCACGAAAGGGATGTGTCTCCTCTCGAACCCACTACGCCTCTGACTGCCTCGTTTTTATTGTATCTTTGTGAGGAAAAACTGCTCAGTCTCAGTGGTGATAGGCTATCGCTCAGCCTTGTGTCAGATCTTTATACTGAAAGAGGTTCCTATTCCCTCTTCTGCAGAATTGTCTATGCTCATACGGAATTTTAAGTTAACTTGCCCTCATCTGGAGGTGAGACCTCCTCCTTTGAGCATGTTAAGGTCCTCTGTACTCTGAAAAAAGCTCCTTACTAACCACTGAGATGAGCTTCAGAAAACCGAGATCTTACCTTCAAGACAGTCTTCCTCCACGCTCTCGTCTCTGCGAAAAGATTAAGTGAACTTATTGGTCTCAACTACAACATCCCCCATTCGAAGGGATGGAGGCAAGTCACTCAGTTTTGTCCTTAATTTTATTGCAAAGACTTTAGAGAATCTGGCTGTAGCGGACCCGAGATTTGTGGCCCCCCAGATTGAGAGTCTATGTCCTATGAAGGGGCTGAGGCGATACCTCAAGACGTATTAGCAGTGCTCTCCTGCATGTCAAGCAACTTATACTCATTACAGGCAGGGTCAAGAGGAAGATTACTAGAACACAAATTTCTCTTGGATCAAATAAGTTATTGAACATGCCACTGATCCATCCCTTCACCATCAAGGGAGGTGACCCAGAGGACATGATGCTAGACGTTATGGGCGTTAGCACGTCCCTAGCATTTCAGAGAAAATTCTGTGTCACAGGTGATGCAAGCGGGGTTGTGAAAGCGCCAGACAACCTTCACCGCCCACTATCTGCAAGATGTGACACACTGGTTCTTTAATACATTTTATATAGTCCTTGTGGTGGCCGCTTACCAAGTAGTATTGCTTCCTTGCTCCTCACAGGACACTTAGCAGTCGTCGATGGCAAAGTTTATGGTTTCAGTCTGTGGTGATTGTAAAGGATTTACTGACCTTTTTTTTTCTTCATCTGTGTCTCCCTTTGGGGCACAACAGCCAAGAACCCGGCAAACATGCTTACATTAACTGCAGGTAACCGCCATCCCTGCTAAGTTGCCTGTTTTTATATAATGCTCCTCCCTACATACAAAATTTGTTACATCCCCATTCTCCCAGCATGGGGAGTATGGGCTCATGGGTTTCAGTGTGTAATTTATAGGTAAGACCTTATATTTCTGAAACTGCTCATAGAGTGGTTTCCCACTCACTGACCACTACTGCTCAGGCCGTTGACCTATCAGGTGCTCAAATCTACAGGTTCATGAGGTGACAGGACTCACATCCCACGCTTACTTTGCTCAGAATTGTCAAGCCTGGTTAAGTGTTTAGCCAGTTCAACGGACTTCCACCCACCTTTGGTGAGTCTTCTTGTAAAGAACGAGGGTTTGTATTTGCATCGGAGCAAATGACAAATTTGAAAGTAATTTGTATTTTTCCTAACTGTACAAACCTGAAGTTCTTTGGGTAGATACAATGCTTTTAAAAGAATATGTTTTAAACACAAAAATATCTATTCCCAAAGTGGGAGCAGAGAGGCGAGATCTGACTATCGTATTGTTTTGTCAAACCTGTCATCACTTCACTGTCGTCAGCATTTTGAAAGTAAACCAAGCTTCGACAAGAGCGCCTGCCGCATCAAGGGGACTGTCCTGTTTTGACCAAGATGTCACCGTCTTAATTAGTGGAGTCAGCATATTTTGAGAAACCGAGCCTAAGGGAAATCCTTGTTTATGAAATATGTCATCATGGAAGGACACATGCTGCCCTTTTGTTGCAACTTAACATGCGGTCCAGAGTGCATTAGAAATTACTTACTAGAAGCTTCCATGGCGTGATCGAAGTGGGCATTTTTGAGGAAGCCAATAGAGACGCAGAATTGTTAAAAAGAACAACATCTGTGGAAATGACCACTGCCCACTGCAATTAACTCCGCCCATACATGGGTATATTAAATTCAAGAAGAGATTATCCAAGAGAAATAAGACAGGAGAGGAACTATGTCTGAAGCAAATGAGGTCCAAGTCCTAACAAGATAAGAAGAAGAGAAGACCAGAAATCTGATAGAGCCAGATTCTAACCCTCCCTTCAGACATCAAAGGTCTATCTCCAAAATCCTGTTATGGCTTTGAAGAAGAGACAAATTGAAGCAGCCAACCCTCCCTGCTTGTGATGAGAAGTAGCCAACACTGCCTGCAGCCTGCCTTAGGTAAACAGTATCATCGAATTCTTGGAAGAAGACCGCTGATGTCCCTTCTTGATGCCACCCTTTTTGTGACGTCTTCGAATCTGGTCATCGTTCCAGTTTAATCTGAACTTCAGCCGCCCTTCTGCAACGTTCTAAAGCCTGAAGTCTCCATACCAGTATCGTCTTAGCAGCTGCAGAAAACCATTCCTTAAGTATTTCTACCTTAATGACTGTTCCCCTTTCTTTTGATGTTTGATGGTTTGATTTGTCAGTTAAAGTAAACGAATTAGTAACGTTGATTTTCTTTGTTTAAGTTTGTGAATAAACGTGTTGTGGTTTTTATGAGTTTCTTTTTATATTTATATCCCACATTTCAATGGTGGTTGTTGGAAGCATTTATTTTAATTATTAAAAGAGCCTGTAACGATTTTAAGATCGTAACATTTACACATACTTGTCCTGTCATCATCATCCCCCAGGCAAGTCCTACAGCAGTTAAAAGTGGTGGAGTTCGAGTGTGAGTGTGCAGGCTGACTGGCAGCCTCTCCTGCTAACCAGGGAGATTAAGTATGGCACTCACTGACTCGAAGTTTTTTTTATGGCTGTGAACACCCAGCTTCACTGAGTTACTCCTTGCAAAGAACTTCAGGTTTGTAGTTAGGAAAATAAAAATTTCAAATTTGTCATTTCCTAATTATGTAAAGAAATACTGCTTGGTATATGTACAGAAAAATATTGCATTTTATTTTAGTATACTGTATAATGTAGGTATGATAATAAGTGAAGAAAAAGAAATTGTCTAAATGAGAAAATTAGAAATACTTTTATACTAAACCTTATAATCATCACTCTTATTATCAGTAGTTTTGATTGTTATTATTTATTTTGGCTGTTATCAATTTATTTGAACACAGTATATAATTATCAGTGATATATTTAATATAAAGATATAGCTAATTTAGAATTTATATAATGCTGTTGGGTTCACTAAAATTTTTCTTTCCGTTGGTGCAAACCCAGGACGTAAGAGTAAGTCGGAACCTCAAATACAGCCCTCTTAGTGTGTAAGCTACCTCTGATTCAAAAGGATACTCCTTTAATTTTCCAAGTCTTATGAGCACTTCAGAATAATGTTTTGAGTTGTTATTTGCACTGTATTTTCTCCTGAAACTTTAAAAGATACAATATTTGATAAACATATCTCATGATTTATTAGATATCTGATAGATTTTGTTCAGGCACAAGTTCTATTTTTTTTTCTTTTTCAGATTTAAAGATTGCTTTCAAGGTATTTTGAATTAACTTGCACTAAACTGTGCTTCACATTTTCTCATTTCCATTTGAATCACAGAAAAAACTATTTACTCTTATATTTACAGAATGATGTTAAGATATCCTGCTAAATTTATTATCTCAGGCTGATGGTCAAATACTATAGTTAATTTTTTTTACTGAGGCTCATTTGTACCAACTCGCACAGGTGCACTTTTAGCTCTGAAAAGTTACTAAATCACTGATTGGTTGGACAAAATCATTCTAAACAATCAGCTAGAAGGAAAGTTTTCCGAGCTATAAGGACACCCCTGTGAGTTGGTGCAAATGTCCCTCATAAAGGAAATTGACAATAGATGGGTAGACTCATGAATACTTTCCATCCAAAATATTTTTCTTGTTATTAGCAGAGTATAGTATAAGTAATTTGAAAGTTCATTTTCAGTTATAAGACAAAACTTTGTTATATTACATTAAATATGTAATGCGCATACAAATCCATTAATCCTGTTTGTTCCTACGCTAATACAAACTTCTGTGTCATTTATATGGGCTTACTCCTAAGTGGATTTACGATGACTAGAAATAGGAATAGGGTGCCTAACTTGTAACTATTTATGGTTACTTGGCAACTCCAAGGCTGGACAGTATACTCGAGATATTTCAAGGCTGAGCCATTCTACTCCAGGTCGCTATGTGAGACAGAGATCTGTCTTTTTCTATGATGACAACACACTGTATTACACTTTTCAGTGCTTTTTCCTTTCAGTGATTTGTGTGAAATAATTGGTTTTTAAGGTACTAATGTGAACTTTCCCCTGCCTTGAAGGCTGCCTATGTGGAACCTTCATGAGCTGGGTTGAGTTAGATCTGCACACATTGTTCCCAAACTGTCATGGTAAGTGGTGTTCGTACAATTCTTCTTTTGAATTTTGGTGGGTGTGGCTGCCCTCCCAGTGGGAAATTATCATGCATGTCGCAAGAAGCGAGCTAAGAGAGATGGATCCCCTTCCTCATTTTCTTCATTGAGAAAAAGAAGTGTAAGCCCCTACATTTGACCCACGATCTCTCCCACTCTGATACTCCTTTACTGGAGCCCTCTGACCCTGGCAACCAAGATGGCCATAATTCTCATACCTTTCAGATTAGTGATACTGTCAGTGTTTTGTTGCCCTTGGGGCATAGCAAATATGAGTGGCTTTGGGATGCTGGTCTTTTGGCTTCAGACCCAGCACAGCCTGTGGTGATTCAGTCCCAATATCTTTTAGTACCATGTTATATAGATCTGAATAGATCTCCGTCGCTTACGAGCGTGCTCAGCGGTGAACAAGTTATTTCAAATTTTCAGAATCGAGGAGAATTGATTTTTAGAAGATTATTCTATTAAAGTGCTGAAGATATCACCCCCTCTCTTCCAAGAACTCCTTAGCATTTGTGGAACGAGCTTGCCGTATCCCACGGGTACCGAGGCAGCCCTTTTGGAAAGTTCTTACCTTTCCTCAACTCGCACCTATGAGTCCATGGTATTGCTCTTCTCCACAGAAGGATTCTCTGGGTTCCCCCGAGATTTGGCCATTATTTTTTTCAGAGGTCCTTAGGACATCCTCAGTGGTGTCCATGACAGATACTTTGCAAGTATGGCTGATTCATCAAAGTATGAATGCGTCAGCCCCTTAACGAAACACCTGTTTTTGGATGCCAAAATTATCACAGTAGAGGGGTTAGATAACAGAGACAGGCACAAAAACCAAAAATCCACGAGTACTTGTTGCCCTAAGGTGGGATAATGCCTAACCTACCAACTCACTGCCCATTGCTTACGTTTGGTTGACTAACACAGTAAGTACTGCCTAACATTATTTATACTGGATTGGTATCACAGTATAAGTACAGTATTGTGTAAATGAATGAACACAATTCAGTAACTGTACAGTACATGTGCATACATGAACACTACGTACTCGACATGGTATGTACAAAGCTATCACTACACTACAGCTTTACTGTAGTTTAAGTGTTCACTGCCTACATTTACATATGTATTGTACAGTCGGCCCTCGTTATTCGAGGTAGTTAGGTTACAGACACAGGTGCGCCATAAATGGATTTTCGCAAATAAATGGTGCCTTTAGGGTGGGCTAACTCCTAACCAGAAATGTCACTGCCTCTTGCCTCATGCAGTTACCTAAGCTAATAATTAACACAGTAAATACTGGCTAATATTGTTTTACTTTGGTTTCTACCACAGTTTATAATCATATGTACAATCAAATACAAATTCTCTGTTGGCTGCGGTCTCACACTGTAGCCCTCAATATCCATAGATTCCAGAATTTCAGGTGTAGAAAACGTGCATGTTTGGTTGTTAGGGCTAAGGGTGAGGCGGGTGGTGGTTAGAGTACTTTTTAGACCTGTAAGGGGTGTGATGATGGGGGAAGCAGGGGAAATTATGTATAAACTTGAATTCAATATAATTTACAACATTCCTAATTCTATCATTTTAATGATTCCAATTTATAACATAACTATACTGAGGCCAATTTTAAGCTATGGCCATGAGTCTTGGACGTTAACATCAAAGACTAGAAGCCAGCTCCAGGCAGCAGAAATGAAGGTACTGAGATTGATAAAAGGTGTCGTAAGACTGGATAAACTTCGAAGTGAAGACATCAGGAGGGAATTAGTAGTGGAAGAGATTTTTGGGCTCAGGCCATGTCGTCCTGATGGAAGTTCCTTTAGGGTAGCTTCCTAGGGTATATTTGACTACGGTGATATTCCCAGAGAATTTACCCTAAGGTATTCAAAATTCTAACTCCTGGAGCGAATATCTCTAAATAAACTTAACATGGGATATCGCATAATATCAGAGGACGTATTCTTGACACGCCACATAGCAATCTTCACTCCGAATAGAATTAACACTTCGAGGGGTCAAAGTGGCAAGAAAATGAAAAACGAGAGTGAAAGGAAAGCCGATAATAAGGTCCTTCTCCTATCCCGCTTCGAGTGTGTATACAGTGCCGCCGACGGCGCCATCTTCATTCCTTTTTCCGTAGCTCAACAACTCGGTGTTTTTCCCGGTGTTTTCTTGTGATCTTGGAATATTTTCAACTTTATGATGCTTTCTCCAGCCTCTTCTGCCTCTGGAAAGTTGAGTATTATCTTTATTATGTATAAATGTAAGCTCTTGGTTTTTTTAAATACAGTAAATCAAAAGCGATATTAATGTTTACAAGAGCTCTTGCTTACCGGAGGCGTCCTAGACGCTGTCGCTCGCCATGCATGAGTCATTTGGTTAGCCAGAGTGACGTTCCCGGTCCTTATGCTTTAATAATTCTAGCTAATTAGCTTTACAATAGGAATTCTTTATATGATGCCGTTAGTATTTCAGTTTCGGCGATTGAGGTAACCGATCCTAGCCTACGCTAGGCTTCATAGCCTAGGCGTTTGGCCCTAGTACTTTCATGCATGATATACAGATTTCCGAGTGTTTTAAAATTTATTGAAGCTATAGGCAGTTTTATACATATAAGATATTGTTGATATTTTCTTCCAAGATCATATACGAGAGAGTTTCGGTGATTTAGGTAATCGATTCTCTCCGCACCTAGGCTAGTAGCCTTTGGAGCTTTAGTATACTTTCTCACACTCCCCGGTTGCTCTTTTCTCCTCGTAGATTAATTTCAATCCCTTTTCCCTCTGTATTAAGTCTAAGGCTTAACCCTAATTGTTTTACCTGAATAAACATTCAGATATAACTATATTAGGGTGTTTCTGTTCTATTCCTGTAACCAGAGAATCTGGCTTCAGGGGTGGGCAGAACATCAGAGTAATTAGTCTGGGGTCTGTTTCTTTCTAGCATAGAGAATGAGATTCCTTTGCTAGGTTAGGAGCAGACATAGGAGGCTTAGCCTCCCTAGACCACATCTGAAGGTTTCTGTACGAGATGATTCCTTCTTCTAGTGATCTAGCAGACTAGTCCAGTGTTGTTGTTCTCAGATTGAAGGATAAGATTCTTCTTTTCCTTGTGAATAACAACATAAAACTTTGTTTTAGTAATGAGGGAGATGGCAAGTATTGCTGACCTCCCTTCCATGATAATCCCTAGGCTAGGATGAGCTTTCTTGGCCATGGGATGATCTCATACTACAGCAGAGTTTGTAGGACCCTCTTCTCCCTTTCCCCCCTATCCTTAGTAATGGCCTAGCTATTACATCTCTTGGCCGTCGTTCTACATTTGTACCTAGAGTAGGTTAAAATGTGGAACTGGCTCAGTCCTTTGCCGGCAGGCAAGATCGTACCGGGCGGCAGAGGCCTAAATAGAGTGTTCCCCAGACCTCCCTTGGTCTTAAATCCATGTCTGTCAGTAGAGCCCGGCAGGCAATGGATAGAAGGAAGCCTGAATTTTACATTCTACCCTTCCTTATGTTCACTCTTTCTGGATGGAGGGCTGTAAGGCAGTGCCGTCTTATATCCTTACATCCATTCTGTTTTTCTTTTAGCGTATGTACCCCTAGCCCGGCTGCCAGCTTAAGTGGCCGGCAGCCGGGCAGGTGGAAGTTCTCTGGTTCTTTTTACTGCCGGCCGGCATAGTTAGCCTACCATTGCCGGCCGGCAACAGAAGCACACCATAAGATCTGCCGGCTGCTACGATTAGCGGCCGGCAGATGGGTGCTAGTGTTTATAGATGCCGGCCAGCACACACAAATGAACCAGCGATCATCCGCCCAGTAGTCTAAAGGTAGTATACCTTGGAACTATATTAAGGTACGTGCCGGCTGGCAGGTTTTTATATTGTATACAGTAGCCAGTATTTTTACAGTATAGTATATACCGCATGGAGAAAACTATAGTATAGAATATATTATAACACTAAGTTCTTCCAACATACTTGTGTTGTCTTGTACAGCCTTTTGTTGAGACCGTACAGATGAAGAAAGTGAGTTCTTTCTTTATTAATTATCCAGTATATTAAAATTCTTTATAATGGTGTGAGCTACACCTACATTTCCTCTGGAAATATCTTGAAGGTTATTCTAGAATAAGATTTAACCAAAATTTTATTATCTGGAAGGTTACAGTAATTGGCTAGGCAGGAAATATAAGTGTGTGTCTTTCCTTCTTTCCTTTCTAGCTTAGTTATTTTAAGCTATATGTATTATATATATATATATATATATATATATATATATATATATATATATATATATATATATATATATATATATATATATATATTAACATTAGTTATCCAGTGATATGTTTTTCACTTGATACTCATGAAATTTCTTCTCTTTACAGGAGGACCATCCGAAGTGCGGGAGCATGTTCTGCAACGTCCGCAGCAAAAACTTCTGTGGACATGAGTTGTGCAGGAGGCACACAGCATGCGCAGTCTCTAAAGGTGATCTCCGGTATTGGGACCCTCAGGTATGTACGATTTGTGGTAGGGACATGTCAGCGCCAGCCAGCTCAGCGCCGCCAGCTCAGCGCCGCCAGCTCAGCGCCGCCAGCTCAGCACCGCCGATTCAGCACCAGCCATTTCAGCGCCATACCTTTTCACCGCCAGACGTTTCAGAGCCATGGAAGTGTGGAATTTGTGTGTGTTTATAAAAAATAGAAAAGGTTTTGAATAAATGTTTATTTATAAAAAGTATTTATCCTACCGAATAGTTAAAGTCCAAAAAAAAAGTTCCAAATACATATTCTGTATGCAGCCGTCAGTTAGCTGCTTCTGTGTGGTTATTGGTCCTATCTTCTCCTTGGAGCATTCGTTCAAACATGTTCCAAATATCTGTCGGAAATAACAGTGCTCTTCTTCCAATTCCACTCCGGTTTGGACGACCGATGTAGTCATCTTCAAACCAATTCAAAAGAGGAACTAGCTCCTCACGTAGGTGAGATGCTAGAGAGAGAGAGAGAGAGAGATTTTGATTAAACAACGGAATCACCGAGATCAATAAATAGCGGTTTGGTACTGAAATTATACAATCTACTGTGTGAAGAGAGAGAGAGAGAGAGAGAGAGAGAGAGAGAGAGAGAGAGAGAGAGAGAGATTTTAATTAAACAACGGAATCACCGAGATCAATAAATAGCGATTTGGTACTGAAGTTATACATACTACTGTGTGAAGAGAGAGAGAGAGAGTTAAAATTTCTTCTGGCGCTTAGATGGCTGTCGCTAATTTTTTTTGGCGCTGAAATGACCAGGCGCTGAACTGGCGGCGCTGAGCTGGCGGCGCTGAATAGTACCTGACCCATACAATTTGCAATAACCTGATTACTGAGGCTTTTGACGCCCCTAAGTCGGCGGAGCCAAGGGACGCAGCTAGGGAAAAGCTTCGAATTTGGGTGAGGGGCTTCCAGAAGAATACTTCTGGCCCCTATCTTCCAAGTGAGAAAATGAGGGCTTACCTTTTTCCTAAGGCATCAGCGGATGCAGTGATTCCTCAGCCTCATGCGGAGATACCATTAGTTCAGATTCTGGTTGATTCTGAAGTCTCGGACACCCTACAAGACATCCAACTGGACGATAGGATGTCTGAGGTGTCTGAGTACACTGAAAAGGACCTTCTGGCAGAAGACCAAGAAGAGGAGCTGACCCAGGCTCCGGTACTGAGGAGAAAGAAATCGACGAGGGGTCAGTTACATTGGTTCAGGCCCCTGAACCTGTTCCCTCAACATCGTCTGCTATCCCAGATGATCTGGGAAGGACTCTCTCTTCCATCGTTGAAATGATTCAACAAATGCAGAAGAAGAACGATGAAAAGGAAGCTGCAATGAAGTTGGAGATGCGGAGACTTGCAGCATCACGTGGGCCCCAGAAGAAGCTCAACGTGAAGGATCTTCCTTTGTGCTCGGATGCTAATCCTTGGAGGTATGCCGAGCACATGCCTATGACAACTGGGAAGATTGTCATATCGGAGAAGTTGGGTTCAATTCCCTTTGAAGAAGTGGAATTCTGGCCCAACAAGGAGTCTTACCTGGACTGCTATGTCTGTCTTAGGAAGGAGCCAGCCTCGAAGGAAGAGATGGAGCCGAAGGAGGTCATAGTTTCTGACCATAGTAAAGCACGGGCTTTACCATCAAGCTCAATGAAAGAGAGGGGCGTCAAAAACTCAAAGGTACCTGCTTTGAGTAAGAAGCATCCTTCCTTTGTGGCTTCTCCTACCAGAGCCTTTCCCTTTATGGAGAAGGGATTTAAGGCTGCCTTGAAAGCGGTTGAGGCAGGGAAACCATGTCCCTCCTTGGAGGAATGTAAACCTCTGTCCCTGACCTTACCTATGGACCAGAAAGACTGGAAGGACGTCCATCTTACCTTCTCAGTCTGGAAGTTGGAGGCCGATATTGCCCGACGTCAGTTTGGTGAAGACCTTCCAAAGCTGTCAGATTTTCTCTTGCGCAGGGAGCAAGAGACAAAAGAGAGACTTACTGCATCGATGTCATTACAGTGAACCCTCGTTTATCGCGGTAGATAGGTTCCAGACGCGGGCGCGATAGGTGAAAATCCGCGAAGTAGTGACATCATATTTACCTATTTATTTAACATGTATATTCGGACTTTTAAAACCTTCCCTTGTACGTAGTACTGTTAACAAACCACCCTTTAATGTACAGAACACTTAATGCATGTACTACAGCACCCTAAACTAAAACAGGCACAAATATTAAAGGCGATTTTATATCATGCGTTTCCTAAACACCTAAAAAGCACGATAAAAAATGGCAACCAATGTTTTGTTTACGTTCATCTCTGATCATAATGAAGAAACAAACTCATTTAGTGTACACATATATGTATAGGTTAGTTTTTGCATCGATTATATTGATTATACAGTACTGTATGTTGATTTTTTTATTACCAATGTTTTAGTTTACGTATTTTTCTTAGGACTTCCAAATGAAATGTTTTTCTTTATGACGCCGCCTGAAACGACGGCGTGTACGCTCAGTAAACAACCACGCTCAGAACAAAGAAGGCATTTAACGCGCATGATGATAGTGATAAATAATGATACAGTACATACAGTATTTACAGTAAAAGCATTTACAAAATATGTTACCTTACAAATATAAATTATACAGTATTGTACGTAGCAAAGCAGGAAAACAATTTACGAGAGAGAGAGAGAGAGAGAGAGAGAGAGAGAGAGAGAGAGAGAGAGAGAGAGAGAGAGAGAGAGAGAGAGAGAGAGAGAGAGATTGTTTTACGTACGTAAATGTAAATTTTAAACAAAAAAAATATGATAGGTTACAACATGTAGACTTTTAAAACCTTCCCTTTAACTTAATGCATACAGTACGTACATTACTAAACTATAAAACAGGCAGTAAGAATATTAAAGTAAAAAATAAAGATTGTTACTGTACTCACCACGAAAGAAGTTGAAGAAAAACTTGAATGGTGATGGCGATGAATTTGCTGCACAGTAGAAATGATGATGATGAAGCTGATGATGTGTTCTACTGTGCAGTCAATGATAGTATTTTACGTCTCTTCAGACGGAGGTGTCTTTTCCTGGGACACCTCTTCAACTTCTTCCTGGGAAACTTCTTCAATTTCTTCCGAAGGCGTACTAGCAGGAGGAACTGGCTCTTTTTTGCGAGGCTGGAAGAACATTGTGATTGGAAGTTGTTGCCGCTGCTTCTTTTTTCGATCCAAGAGCATCCTGTAGGGAGTCATGATGTCATCGACCTTGTTGGAGAATTGCATCGAGCGAACCATATCCTCGTCCCACTCTTGTAACATTTCTTTCTCCTCCTTGATATGGTTGCAGAACTTGGCAAGCCGTTCTAATGTTAAGCCCGTTTCTTCGACATTTTCTTGGGTCTCTTCCTGGGTATCACTCTCTTCCTCACTTGCCGATTTCGTCAGGTCTTCGAGGTCTGCGTCAGTTAGGGGCTGGGAATGGCAGTCCAACAACTCGTCGACGTCTTCAGTCGTCATGTCGCCAAACCCGTCACCTCCAATTATGGCAGCCAACTGCACAGATTTCCGTATTGCAGAGTGTTGGATTTCCGACGGAGTAAATCCCTTGTCGTCGTAAACAATATCGGGCCACAACTTCTTCCAGCTCGCATTCACGGTTGCAGGTTTCATCTCTTGAAGTGCCTTCTGAATATTCTGCAGGCACGTGGCTATGGTGTACTGCCGCCAGTACGCCTTCAAGTTGAAATCTTCATCCTCGTCATCTTGGGCAGCATCCACACACGCAACGAGGTCCGCCAAGGTATTCTTCGTGTAGAGGGCCTTGAACGCCCTGATAACCCCCTGGTCCATCGGTTGAATTAATGACGTGGTGTTGGGTGGCAGGAACTCAACCTGAATGCCCTCATGCGACAGGTCAGTTGCGTGTCCACCAGCGTTATCCATAAGGAGAAGGATCTTGAATGGCAAGCCCTTCTCTACGAGATATTTGCTGACTTGCGGGATAAAACACTGGTGGAACCAGTTGGAGGTCAGCATCTTCGTAATCCATGCTTTTTGATTATGCATCCAGTACACGGGAAGGAGATTCTTATTTTTATTTTTCAAAGCGCGAGGATTTTTCGACTTATAAATAAGCCCCGGCTTTAACAAAAATCCAGCAGCATTGCCACACATCACGAGGGTAACGCGATCCTTGAATGCCTTAAAGCCAGAGGCTTTGGCTTCCTCTTTGAACAGGAAAGTTCGCGACGGCATTCTCTTCCAAAACAAGCCAGTCTCATCCATATTAAAGACTTGTTCCGGCTTGTATCCACCTTCGGCGATAATATTCTTGAACGTCTGGTTCACGTAAGTTTCAGCAGCGGCAGTGTCAGCGGAAGCAGACTCCCCATGCAGGGAAACGCTTTTCAGGGCGAAGCGTTTCTGAAACTTCGCGAACCATCCTTTGCTTGCGGAAAAACGTTTCTGAGGCTGGGAATCAGTGGATGTCCCTGGTTGAGGATCATCTGCATCATCATCATCTTCAGCATGGTTGCCGTCGTCGTCTTTAGGTTCCTTTGCAGCAAAATTCTCATATAAACTCAAAGCCTTTGTTTGGATGGTGTTCGTATCCAACGCTATGTTCTTCTTCCGGCAGTCGGCAATCCACACAGCTAAAGCACCTTCCATGCGTACGATCGTTTTATTACGCGTTGTAACGACTCGCTTCGCTGATCTGCTAAAGGTGATTGCAGCCGTCTTTCTAATGTTCGCCTCGTCCTTTTTGATATAGCGAACGGTGGATTCGTTGATGCCAAAATGGCGGCCGGCGGCCGCGTAACTTCTATCATCTTTTAACATGTCGAGAAGCGTAACCTTCTCAGCTATCGTCATCATCCTTCGGTGGCGTTTAGGCTCACTACCAGCCTTAAGAGAAGCAGAACGCTTGGGAGCCATTACAGTAGGATTTACGTACAGTACTGTAACAAAAAGTTCAACTTAAAAAGGTCGCACACAGCACAGATTAAACTTCACAAACTTAAGAACGTCTACTCAGCGATACGCGGTAAGAGAAAGTGAACGATCCAGCCCCGCGAGAACTTTGATGCTGCGGGTAGAAGATGCGGGCAAAACACCAATCACAGGCTAGATAACAAAACTTGAGTTCTGATTCGTCATCTATCAGCGCTTGAACCAATCACAACCCGTCTTACAGTACTATGATGCGTTGGTTACTCATAGAAGATGCCCCGCGCATACTGAACGTACGTAGATTAAGTACAATACCGTAATAATAATAAATAATGATAATAATACTGTACAGTAATAATAATAATAATAATGATAATAATAATAACAATAATAATTTTATTAACAACAACAACAATTATAATAATAATAACAATAATAATAAAAATTTACGTACGCTATTTTACGCCTCTCTCTCTCTCTCTCTCTCTCTCTCTCTCTCTCTCTCTCTCTCTCTCTCTCTCTCTCTCTCTCTCGTACACTTATTCGAAATGTGATTTTTGCAACAAAGAATATTATTGGATGCAGTACTGTACTACGTACGTATACATACAAAAGATTCATGGAAAAGAAGCACATCCATTACAGTACACACCATTCTAATATGGTATGACTGCATCTGATTTGCGTTTCATGTTCGATTTAATTTTACTACGTACTGAATTATCGTATGATCACATTCTCTTTTCGTGTTTTATTTCTTTCTGTGCTGAATTATATATCATATGTAATGCAATGAACAATCAGTAAGAGCAGATATTACTAATTACAGTATTAATGGAATTACAGGTAACAAAATATCGTATTTGGGGGTCTTCAGATTTCGCGGTATTTTCGAATTTTCCGGAAAATCCGCGATATGTATATATATATGGGTTATGGAAAAACCCCGCGAAGTGGTGAATCCGCGATTGTCGAACCGCGAAGTAGCGAGGGTTCACTGTATAAACAACTCTGGAAACGATGGCAAGTGACCCCAAAGTCCAAGATATGTTTATGGTACAGGCCAAAACCCATCTGGCCACAGTAACAAAGGACCTCTACAGTTTCATCAAAGCTAGGAGAGCTTGTAGAGAGTTCATGATCGCCTCGGCTGCAGTGAGGCACGAACCGAGGGAAATGATCTCCTCTTGCATATGGGGTAAAGACCTCTTCCCTAGCGAAGTGGTCAAAGAGGCCTGCCACAGAGAATAGAAACCTTCTCCAGAAGTGGGGCCTAACTCTTAAAAGAAAGTCTTCCCCAGATGAGGGTCCCCAACCTAAAAGGAAGACTAAGAAACCTAGGCTATCCTCTCGGCCAGCCAAACCTTATAGGCAGCAGCAGCAACAACTTCCCATGACCGCAGTGCCTCAGATGGTGGCACAAACCCCAACCACGTACCAGTTGGTACCTCAAGCCGTGACAACCCAGTCACCGGCATTTAACCCAGCATTCGAAAGGCAGACAACTACCTTTTCACCCAATAGCTAGAGGAACAGCCAGAGGTTCATCTAGATGCCCATCAAGAGGAAGGGGGTTCAGGGGAGGACGTGGTCAAGGAGCCAAGGCCTCAGGTCAACAACAGCAGAAGTGAAACGCTTCTGGTAGGAGGGAGACTTCATCTTTTTCGGGATCGTTGGACCTTCGATCCCTGGGCCCACAGCCTAATCAAGAATGGACTGGGTTGGAGCTGGTACAGCACTCCACCTCCGTTCCCACAATTCTTCCAACACTCTACCCCCGTTCTGGAAGAATATATTAGAGAACTCTTGGAGAAAAGAGTAATTCGAAGGGTAAAGTCCATCAAGTTCCAAGGAAGGCTGTTTTGTGTTCCAAAGAAGGACTCAGAAAAACTCAGAGTCATTCTGGACTTGTCGCCACCAACAAGTTCATAGTAAACTACAAGTTCAGGAAGTTGACACTTCAACACATAAGGACCTTACTACCCAAACGTGCATTTACCGTCTCTATAGACTTGTCAGACGCTTATTGGCATATTCCAATCAGTCGTCACCTCTCCTGCCTAGGGTTCAAGCTACAACGAAGACTCTATGCCTTCAGAGCCATGCCTTTCGGGCTAAACATAGCCCCAAGAATTTTCACGATGCATGTGAACGCAGCTCTCCAACAATTACGCCTAAAGAGAATCCAAGTAGTGGCCTACTTGGACGACTGACTGGTATGGGCAGCATCCAGGACAGAATGCATGCAAGTTTCCCAACAGGTGATCCAGTTCCTGGAGCATCTAGGATTCAAGATCAACAGAAAAAAGTCTCAACTTTCTCCATCTCAAAAGTTTCAGTGGTTGGGAATCCACTGGGACTTACTGTCACACCAACTTTCCATCCCTGTAAAGAAGAGGAAAGAAATAGCAGGTTCTGTCAAGAGACTACTAGAATCCAAAAGGATATCAAGACGCGAACAGGAGAGTGTGCTGGGCTCTCTTCAGTTTGCCTCAGTAACAGACCCGGTGCTAAGAGCACAGCTAAAGGATGCAAGCGGAGTTTGGAGAAAATATGCATCAAACGCATGAAGAGATCTGATAAGACCAATACTGACTCGTCTGCGAACGCTTCTCAAGCCGTGGTCCAAAGCCAAGCAACTGAGGAAATCGGTACTTCTTCAGCCACCTCCCCCCTCAATGACTATTCATACAGACGCTTCGAAAGATGGATGGGGAGGTCATTCTCACCGGAAGAAAGTTCAAGGAATTTGGTCCAACCTATTCAAGAAGTTTCATATAAACTTTCTGGAAGCCATGGCAGTACTTCTTACATTGAAGAAAGTTTCTCCTTGCCACTCGATCCACATAAAATTCGTACTGGACAGCGAGGTGATAGTGAGATGCCTGAATCGACAAGGATCAAGGTCACCTCAAATCAACAAGTGATGTTGGCCATCTTCCGGCTAGCGGAAAAGAAGAGATGGCACTTGTCAGCAGTTCACCTTCAAGGAGTCCGCAATGTGACGGCGGACGCTCTATCCAGGCTCACGCCGATAGAGTCAGAATGGTCTCTGGATGCAGGATCATTCTCTTTCATCTGGAGTCAAGTCCCGAAACTGCAGATAGACCTCTTTGCGACAAAGGACAAGAAGAAGTTACATCTTTACGTGTCCCCGTACGAGGATCCTTTAGCGGAAGCAGTGGACGCTATGTCCCTCGACTGGAACAGATGGTCCAGGATTTACCTGTTCCCTCCGCACAATCTCCTACTGATGGTCCTCGACAAACAGATCTTTCAAGGGGAAAGCGGCAATAGTGGCTCACAAGTGGCCGAATAGCGTTTGGTTCCCCTGGCATTAGAACTGCAGCTGAAGTTTCTACCGCTACTGGATCCAGTTTTGATTCAGCGAGTTCAGAAGTCGACTGTCTTCGCTTCATCACTGAAAACTCGGAACCTGCAGCTCATGATTTTCTCTCCCTAGCGGTGAAAAAAAGATTCGGGATATCAAGAGACAGTATTGACTTTTTAGAGGAATATAAGTCCAAATCTACCAGAAGACAATATGAGTCATCATGGAGGAAGTGGGTGTCCTTTGTCAAGGCAAAGAATCCACAAAAGATCTCAACAGACTTCTGCTTATCATTCTTCATCCACCTCCATGGTCAAGGTTTAGCAGCCAACACAATATCAACGTGTAAGTCCGCCTTGACAAGACCTATTCTATATGCCTTCCAGGTCGACCTCTCTAATGACATTTTTAACAAAATTCCGAAGGCCTGTGCTAGGCTCAGACCATCAGCACCTCCGAAACCCATTTCATGGTCTTTGGATAAGGTTCTTCATTTTGCTTCAATGATGAATAATGAGGAGTTTGCTTTAAAGGATTTGACCCAAAAAGTTATATTTCTGTTTGCACTCGCTTCGGGGGCTAGAGTTAGTGAAATAGTAGCCCTCTCGAGAGAGGAATGTCATGTTCAGTTCTTAGATGGGGGAGAACTGAATCTTTTTCCAGACCCAACGTTTCTTGCCAAGAACGAGCTACCCACCAAAAGGTGGGGTCCCTGGAGAATCTGCCCTCTGAAAGAAGATGCATCTCTATGTCCAATGGAGTGCCTAAAGGTCTATCTTCGTAGAACTTCAGACGTTAGGGGAGGTCAGCTGTTTAGGGGAGAAACATCAGGCTCAAATTTATCTCTGAAGCAACTAAGGGCAAAAATCACCTATTTTATTCGCAGAGCGGATCCAGATAGTACACCCGCAGGTCATGATCCGAGAAAAGTTGCTTCTTCCATAAATTTCTTTAATAATATGGATTTCGAACATCTTCGCTCATACACTGGCTGGAAGTCATCCAGAGTATTCTTTAGACACTATGCGAAGCAAGTGGAGCAACTGAAGAGGTCTGTGGTGTCAGTAGGTAGTGTCGTTAAACCTGCTGTATAATTCTGCGAGGAACAGTGAAATTTATTGGGACGATTAATTCAAGGGTGGGTGTGTAGTCACAGACTCTTTCTACAGATTAAACGTTAGGCCACTATGGTGTCCTTATTAACTGTTCCATAAACAAAGGTGAACCAAGCATAAATGCAGACACGTGTGCCAAGAGTTTCTGATACTAGTGTGATTGAGTAGTAAGACAGACTATGATAATAATATTAATATTTCGATATTAAAAGTGGCGCATATATGTTTTTTCCTTTTAGATGAAACAATATTTTCTGTTTACTGTGATCCTTATGCTTATTTATTGGTTCATCCACATCTTATAATTTTATAATTGTCGATTAACCTATATATTTTTATTGATTGTCAATAAACTAGTTCTTTGTGAACCTTGCATCTTATTCGCCTATGTCATTTTACTAGGAAATGGTTTAGCATTACTTTAATACTATGGATAATTTTAACATGAATAGTCCTAAAAGATTGTTCCTTGCTACAAGCAAACATTCATTGGTTTATACTTTCCCCAAGTAGGAAAGACTTCATACCCTATAGGAAGGGTGGTGGATATGCAAATTTATTCCTACACGGATATAAACCTTTGTCCAATGCAGTGATAAGAACGGGCACACCGGGGGACTTGTCGGTATTTCATACTGACATTGGTGGTTCTTATACAAACTTTGCTTCATAACATATAGGGTGAGACCGCTATAATGGCTTGTCTGTTAGTCATCCATAGGTATATGTACTCCTCGAGACTTTTTCCCGAGTCTAGTATGACTCTTCCCTGTAGGGGGCAGGAAGCACTAACATGGTTTATGCTTAGATGAAATGATGTATGACGGTAACATCATAGGTCTCTAGGTCTATGCTGACCAGGAAATACTTTCTTGAGAGTACGGCACGATTTGAGAATACACAGATACAGTAATGCTCTTGTATACTTCCATCAGGACGACATGGCCTGAGCCCAAAAAACGGATTTTGAGCGAAGCGTAAAATCTATTTTATGGTGAGACAGCCATGTCGTCCTGATGGACCCGCCCTTCCTTTTTAATTAAAAGGGCTATAGGACTCCTCCCTATAATGCAGTATCTGTAGCACCTCGTGTATCGCTACAAGGAATGAAGACGGCGCTGTCGGCGGCATTGTATACACACTCGAAGCGGGATAGGAGAGGTACC
Source organism: Palaemon carinicauda (assembly GCF_036898095.1). Classification (NCBI taxonomy): domain Eukaryota; kingdom Metazoa; phylum Arthropoda; class Malacostraca; order Decapoda; family Palaemonidae; genus Palaemon; species Palaemon carinicauda. Next base: position 1,181,539 of record NC_090765.1, on the reverse strand, counting down.
TTATTAACGGCTCTCCTTTCATTCTCGTTTTTTGTTTTCTTGCCACTCTGACCCCTTGAAGTGTAAATTCTATTCGGGGTGAAGATTGCTATGTGGCGTGTCAAGAATACGTCCTCTGATATTATGCGATATCCCATGTTAAGTTTATTTAGGGATATTCGCTCCAGGAGTTAGAATTCTGGATACCTTAAGGTAAATTCTCTGAAAATATCACCGTAGTCAAATATACCCTAGGAACTTCCATCAGGACGACATTGCTATCTCACCCAAAAATAGATTTTCTGGGTCGACCTGTGGCGGCCGGTAAAAAGGAGTCCTTCTAATATACCTTTTCTGATAAAACTTCCAATTATACCAGAGAAAGATAAAAGCATGGAATGCAGAGGTTACTACCCTTGCGCGAGCACCTTGTGGGTGTCGTGTATAAAGCAAAGGCGCGTGAAAGCCACTATTCACAGGCTGTCTTCCATTTAGTTAATTCCTTCGTCAAAGGGATGGGCCGATACAGAGGCACCAGCCAATCTACCAGAGTCCCGCCACCCACGCCCCGACGCGAGCGCCATCTGAACAACATCCTTCTATTTGGACTTGCTCGAATTGTGTGTAATTTGTTGTGCTCTCGGCGTTTTTTCACACTTGTGGATTTATTTCGTCATGACCGAAGCTCCATCTTCACCCATTCCAATGTTAAGTACCATAGTTTGTTTTGACAGCTTTTTGTAGTACCGGGCTTTTGTCATCTAACCAGTATAGTCTGTTTTATCATTACCGTCTGGGCCCGTCCGTCGGCGGCCATTGTTTGTTCGCTTGTCTTGCTGGGAGTTCATCTTAGTCTTGCCCGTTTGGTACTCTGTCACTTAGGTTCTTGGTTAAGTCCCTGGCCTTATGCCTTTTTGAACCATCATTATTATCATCGTTATTATTCCCATGGTACTTTTTGCTAGCAAGTCCAGTCTGCGAACAAGAATAGCGCTCTAGCTTTATTATAGTTTAGTACCCGCCCCACTGAGGCGTTCGTCAGTCGACTATTTCCCTTTAATTTAGGTTTTAGCAGACGCTATTCTTCGTTCGTAGTCTTATTTTGATGTTACAATTTTATTATACGCTTATAATAGTGTTGTGTGCTTATTAAGTCCTGATTTTGTGACCAAGGAAGCGAGAGATTGGGGTTCCCGTTTTCTGTTCTCAGTCTCGAGTTACCCCTTTCTCTCGTTTTCTTTCTTAACTCAGGTGGGTGAGCTGATTTCCCGTTTTCCGTTTTGTGCGTTCAACGGGTTCTCCCTCCCTCACCCCTCCCTCTACGGGTGTATGATAGCTTACGAGTTATTTAGTTTTGGTTACTTTTCAATAGTTAGCGTTATTTATTAGGTCCCGAGTTCCGTCCTCTCCCCGTTACGGCTTGGGAGTAGTTCTGAACATTTTTCCGCTCCGCCTTGAGTTCTACTCTGCCGTGAGGGATTCTCAATGTCTTTGGAACTATTGTTATATATATATATATATTGTTTAATTACAACCCTCTGGGACGGGCTTCATATTGTTTAGATACGACCCTCCGGTGGCCCTTACTCCGGTCTCAGGCCACGGCCATATCCACACAACTATCCATTGTTATTACAATTGAGTTATTATTCACAATAGAATTATTCAGGACCTTTCATCGACCTCCGGCTTCACCGGAGATCGTCAATACGCTTTACTATTATATTTGCCTTAGCCTTTAGCTACGGCTTGTGTTTTATAAATTTCACAATTAAATTATTCAGGACCTTTCATCGACCTCTGGCTTCGCCGGAGATCGCCAATACACTTCACACTTATATTAGCCTTGCCTTTAGCTACGGCTTGTGTTTTATATTTATTTTACGGGCCTGTCACTGCTTCCCCGACCCTCAGAGGTCGGCAGATTGCTTTAGATTATTTATTCTTATTTCATTATTATCACTTTTAGAATGATACAGCCCCATTGCCATTGCTTGTGCTTTTATATTTAATGTGTTTAAATATGGAGCTCCGGCTCTCACTCACTGAATTCCCTTAAGCACCAATATTGCATTAAAACTAAGCTCTATTAGTAGGGTTTTTAACCCCTTACCAGAGTTTCAAGGAACATCAAGACTTATGTCTCCTGTCTTTTACAGAAGGTCCGTTTTACTGCCCAAGGATGCCCTGCCTCGTTCAACGACCCCGTTAGGCATGACCTCTGTCGGTCCCACGCACACTGCGCCATCTCCTTTATCCGGGAACCGGGACAAGCCCCGTATATGGTTTGGTTCCCGGATTTGTGCTCGCTCTGTTACGAGTTGTCCTCAATACTACTGAACGATGATGTAAGTGGGTTTTCCTTTTGTTCCTTATTTATCTTTGGCTGACAGTAATTTGGCCATTAATATGACATACACGGTATCTTTTGGAGAGCAATCCCCCTCCTGCATCACTAATCACTACAAATCTTTCAGGCCGATGATGACTCTCTTCGGTCAGCAAGGGCTGCTCTACGTCCTTGGGTGTCGGGCTTCGGCAGGAATGCCCCGTCTGGCGCACCCTATCTCCTCGATGGAGACATGACCTCCTGTCTCTTCCCAGGCTCGACTACTGCAGCAGTCTCTCCTGAAGTTGCTGCCCCCTTAATTGAAGAAGTCAGAGCAACCATTTCCGCGGAGGACGAACCCCTCGTACCGCTGGACGTGGCAGATCTAGATATAGACGTAGAACCCATGGACGAGCAGGTAAGTGGTGCCGAGTTGGTGGAAACCCTTTTCTCTCCTACTCCTTCTTCTACCTCTTCCTTTCTCGGTTTTGATAAGCCTAAGGCTTCTCCTCGGGATCCCTCTGTCCCCGTACGACCCAAGGTGAAGCCACTACGCACTTATAAGTCTTCAGCTTTGCCAGTATCAACGTCACCGGTCCCCGGACCCTCGACGGCTCCTGATATTCATATTGCTCCCCGTAAAACCACCACTCCTAAGAAGTCCAAGTCTACCAAATCCAAGACACCACCAACGGGTGGCTTTCAGGTACCCTGGGGCGATGTCTTCTCCATCGAACTGGTCAGGGATATCGTCAGAGAACAAATTCAACATCAGTCTGGGGCGATGACAGAGATTAAGGATATGGTGGCTACTCTGATCCGCTCCGGAACTCAGCTTCCTCCTCCTTCCGCCCCAGACGCATCGAAGCTACCTCCCTTCGATAAAAACAATCCTTGGCGGTTTGCCTTGCATGCCCCATTCTTAGATGGTTCTCTAACTCTGGAGGGCATAGACACCCGCCCTCTAGAGGACCTGGAGTTCTACCCCCCGGGGCTAGAATTCCCATTCAATGGCTTCGTACGTTTAAAGGAACATGCATTGGTCCGTATGGACAAGGTACCGAAGGAAACAGTGATATTTCCAAAAGAGCAGGCCCAGGCTATCTAGGCCAGAACTCTATCAGAGTGGGGGTGTATTAACTCCAAGCTCACCCCACACAAAGGTGCCTACACTATTTTTACGACAGCGGCCTCCATCTCTTTGCCGCTCATAGACAAAATCACAGAGCTGACAATACAGGCCATCAAGGAAGGCTCTTCCATGCTGGCTCTCAAGGAGACGGACCCCACCTCATTGCTTATTCCGGGTACCTCTGCAACCTGGGATGACGCGTCTTCTACTTTCACAGTGGGGAAGCTAGACCCGGACTGTGCCTCTACTCTTTTCTCTGAGAAGCTCCCCAGATTACTAGAGAGTCTTCTCAAAACTGAGTTCGAGATCCGTAATAGACTAGCTAGGTCCCTCCACTCCATCACCTCCATAGAGTCCCTAGCATTGGTTTACCCAGAGGAAACGCTGTTCAGAGTCGTCACAAAGAACCTGCTGCTGTCCTACCAAATAGACCTCCATGACTTCTGGTCGGCTCGAGTTAGTTGCAGGAAGTTCGTTCTGTCTGAGGCCTCCATCAGACATGAACCGAACAGGCTGATAGCGTCCTCCTGCTGGGGTAAGAACCTCTTCCATCAGAACGAAGTTGATAAGGTTCTTCAGGATGCGGCGAGGGCAAACCAAAATTTGCAAGTAAGGTGGGGTCTCTCAGCCAAAAGGAGGATCAAATCCCAGAAACAGACGTTCTTCAAGAAGAAGCAGAGGTTTATTCCTTACAAGACGGTCCGGGGTAACTCGTCGACACAGTCTTCCTCTGTTTCGACTTCTCAACAACCGGCTCCCCCTCAGCAAGTAGTCTACCTCACTGCTCCCCCTAGTACACAGCCCAACCCCTCTTGGATGTCCTCTCCTGCATACAACCCTACCTACGAATCCTCCGGTTCCTTTCGTGGACACCAGAGAGGAAGCTTCAGAGGTAGAGGACAGTTCCGCCAACGAGGCGGACCTAAAGCAAGGGGTGCCCGTGGAGGGAGGGGACCTAGGTTCACTCCCTCCCAATGATGTGATGCCGGTAGGAGGGAAACTTTATCACTTCCGAGACCATTGGACCTTCAGTCCTTGGGCTCACAGCATAATATCCAAGGGCTTGGGTTGGAAATGGTCACAGGGATCTCCTCCTCCACCAGTGACCTTCTTCCAGAGACCCACTCCCATCCTGGAAGAGTACACCACAGAGTTACTCAAGAAGAAAGCGATCAAACGGGTTCGATCCCTGAAATTCCAAGGCCGCCAGTTTACAGTCCCGAAGAAAGACTCGTCGGCGTTGAGGGTAGTTCTGGACTTGTCGAAACTAAACCCTTACATCCTTTGCGACAAGTTCCGTATGCTGACTATCTCTCAGGTACGGACCTTACTTCCCCGTGGGGCCGTCACCACCTCTATCGATCTTACCGACGCCTATTATCATGTCCCAGTAGCTCGAAACTTCTCTCCTTACCTAGGCTTCCGTCTCGGCAAGAAAGCCTTTCCATTCAAAGTCATGCCCTTCGGTCTCAGCATTGCCCCCAGGATATTCACGAAACTGGGGGAGACGGTGCTCGAACAACTCAGAAACCAAGGGATACAGATCATCGCCTATCTGGACGATTGGCTTATTTGGGCCCAGTCGACCCAGGAATGCAACAGAGCTACGTCGAAGGTAATTCACTTTCTCGCCAAACTGGGCTTCCAAGTCAATCTCCGAAAGTCTCGCCTACAACCATCAAGCCACTTCGAATGGTTAGGCATCCGGTGGGACCTTTCAAAGCACAGGCTCTCCCTTCCTCCCAAGAAGGTAAGGGAGATAGCTTCCAAGGTCAGGAACTTTCTCAAACACAAACAGGTGTCCAGAAGAGCTTTAGAACGAATCCTCGGCCTTCTCCAATTTGCCTCACTGACCGATCTCCTATTAAAAGCCAAACTCAAAGACATCAATCGAGTTTGGAGAAAGAGAGCGACAATACCTTTGAGAGACAAGATCTCGAAGATCCCCTCTGTCTTAAAAATGAGACTACGACCATGGTCCGAACGGAGGAACCTCTCCAAATTGGTTCCTCTACAATTCCCCTCTCCACAAGTGACAATTCATACTGACGCGTCTCTGAGTGGATGGGGGGGTTACTCCCAACATCAGATGTTTCAGGGCTCTTGGTCACCCGCCATGAAGCAGTTCCATATCAATGTTCTCGAAGCCATGGCAGTGTTCTTGACCCTGAAGAGAATCTCTCCTCCGAGGTCGACCCACATCAGAGTGGTCTCAGACAGCACAGCAGTAGTACACTGCCTCAACAGAGGGGGATCCAAGTCACCCAACCTGAATCAGATCCTGGTCACTATCTTCGCCTTGGCAGCCGACAAAAACTGGTTCCTGTCAGCAACTCACCTAGCAGGAGTCCAGAATGTGATAGCAGACTCATTATCCAGGACAAAACCACTGGAATCAGAATGGTCCCTAGACATACACTCCTTCCGGTGGATACTCAGGCTGGTTCCAGGTCTCCAGGTACATCTATTCGCGACCCAACTCTATCACAAACTCCCCTGTTATGTGACCCCGAACCTGGACCCTCAGGCTTATGCCATGGACGCATTAACCCTGGATTGGAACCATTGGCAGAAGATCTACTTATTCCCTCCAGTGAATCTTCTACTGAAAGTCTTACACAAACTCCGCTCCTTCCACGGGGCAGTGGCTTTAGTGGCACCTCACTGGCCAAAGAGCAGTTGGTTTCCTCTCTTCCTCGAGTTGAAACTCCGTCCCTTCCGGATCCCATTCCCCAAACTGACCCAAGTGGTCCAAACTCTGACTGTGTCAGGTTCCTCAAGGATAGCCAAAACCCTAACTTTGTGGATTTCATGAAGTTTGCGGCTCGTAAGGATGCAAACATCGACCCGGATAATGTCCTCTTCATAGAATCAGACAAAAGGGACTCTACGATTCGCCAATATGATTCGGCAGTTAAGAAACTAGCAGATTTCTTAAAGAATTCAGACCATTCGGTTATGACTCCTAATTTAGCCATCTCCTTCTTTAGGTCCATATTTGACAAAGGCCTAGCAGCTAGCACTATAACCACCATTAAGTCAGCTTTGAAGAAAGTCTTCCTGGTTGGGTTTAACATTAACCTGGCGGATTCTTATTTCTCGTCTATTCCAAAAGCATGTGCTAGGCTTCGACCTTCGGTTCGCCCACAAAAGGTCTCTTGGTCTCTAAATGATGTCCTCAAACTTGCCTCCGACACGGACAACGAATCCTGCTCCTATATCACTCTTCTTAGGAAGACTTTATTTCTAACAGCTTTGGCCTCGGGTGCTAGAATCTCAGAACTAGCAGCTCTCTCATGAAACTCAGAAAACATAGATTTCCTCCCTTCAGGTGAAGTACTTCTTTCTCCAGACAGGGCATTCCTAGCTAAAAATGAAGACCCCCAAAATAGGTGGTCCCCTTGGAAGATTATTCCTCTTCTCCAAGATACTTCTCTATGTCCAGTCACTACTCTCAGGGCCTTTTTAGCCAGGACTGCTACCTGATCGTCTGGCCCCTTGTTTATCAGAGAACAAGGAGGTACCATTTCCATACATGGTATTAGGCAACAGATCCTATACTTCATTAAACAAGCCAATCCGGGATCATTTCCCCATGCTCATGATATCCGGTCAGTAGCTACCTCCATCAATTATTTCCAAAATATGGACTTTTGATGACCTTAAAAAGTACACGGGTTGGAAATCTCCTATGGTCTTCAAATGCCACTATCTAAAGAACTTACAGGCCCTTAAATACCCAACGGTTGCAGCTGGGAGCCGTATCTCTCCCCAGTGATCTCTTGTTCTTCCTTTCATCCATCTCTTTTCTTCTCCCTCCTACCCGCCACTCGCACCACGACGCCGCTTCCTTGGTGGTTCGTTAGTCCTAGTTTATTACATATTAGGTTAAGATGATTTTAACTTTTAATGTGTTTACCGTAATTTAGTGTTGGGATATTCTTAGCCATGTCAGTTTTGTTGCTTGTTGTGCTCTGATACTCGGAGGTTTTCTTGTTATCATGTTTGTTTAGCCGTATGCTCACTATGTCCTGTGACTAGTTTATGATTCATGCTTACTTACCTTAATATAATATATGGTTCTCCTTACATGGTGTTTTTTCTCTCCCCTCATTACTAATTATTATTGGGCTTGGAAGGCATTCTCTGGTACATTTTCACCGGCTGCCACAGGTCGACCCAGAAAAGGGATTTTGACGAAGGAAAAATCTATTTCTGGGGAGAGACCTGTGGCGCCCGGTGAAACCCTTCCCTATTCTTTTTCACGATCCCACCCTTTCCTTTCCAAGCCATCATGTCCAATACAGAAGGATGTTGTTCAGATGGCGCTCGCGTCGGGGCGTGGGTGGCGGGACTCTGGTAGATTGGCTGGTGCCTCTGTATCGGCCCATCCCTTTGACGAAGGAATTAACTAAATGGAAGACAGCCTGTGAATAGTGGCTTTCATGCGCCTTTGCTTTATACATGACACCCACAAGGTGCTCGCGCGAGGGTAGTAACCTCTGCATTTCATGCTTTTATCTTTCTCTGGTATAATTGGAAGTTTTATCAGAAAAGGTATATTAGAAGGACTCCTTTTCACCGGGCGCCACAGGTCTCTCCCCAGAAAGATTTTTCCTTCGTCAAAATCCCTTTTTCGCTTCGCTCAAAATCCGTTTTTGGACTTTATTGAAAGAGGACAACTACGATGGTTTGGATACATCAAAAGAATGGAAGAAGAACGATATCCAAGGAAATTTTTGGAATGGAGACCCCCAGGCAGAAGACCAGTTGTTAGGCCGAAGATGAGGTGGATGGAAAATATTGAGAGTGGCTACCCAGGCTTCCGGAATCCCTGATATGCCTCGAGCTCGAAGCCTGTATGCGCCTGAGTAGACCTATCAACTCGGCTACAATGGCAGAAAAGACCTCTTTAATGTATGAAGAAGAACCACCTTTTAAGGTCTTGACGAAGTCATTACTTCAAACCTTACTGTCTGATTCCTACGACTTCTTTGCGGCCAGACGTCGTTGCTGTAGGCATGTCTTGTCTGAGGCCACTATCAGACATGAGCCTAACAAGCTCATTAAAGCCCCAGTCTGGAGCTGCTAGGGTCAATCAGAGCCTCAAGGTTCGATGGGCTTAGTCCCCAAGCACAAGTTCGAACCGGCCAGCAACCAATCTCGAGGTAGAAAGAGTCTGAGATCTTTCCATTCCTTCCAAACCGGCGGTCCCAACAGGTGGTTCAAACCATCCCGGTGGCACAAGGGAGTCAACCTTTCACTTCGAAGGGTCAACCCCAACAGCAATACGTGCTGGTTCCTCAGTCCCAAGTAGCAACTACCTCCTATGCTACTTCCCCAGCCCTTAGGCCCACCTTTGAAACTCAGGGTGCTTTCCAGGGTTACCAGCGCCCCAGAGGCGCTAGCTCGAGAGGAACTTTTCGCAACAGCTACTCTCGAGGCCGAGGAGGTAAATCCGCAGCAAATCATTGGGAGTTCTCAGGTAGGGGTAGGACTTTACATCTTCCGGAACCGTTGAACGTTCAACATTTGGGCTTTCAGTATAATTTCCAAAGGTCTGGGGTGGAGTTGGATAGAAAGGCCCCCTCCACCAACCAGTTTTCATCAACATCCAACGGAAGAGCTAGTCTTATATGAAAACGATTTATTGCAAAAGGAAGCAATAAAGAAAGTAAATCGTTTGTAATTTCAGGATCACTTGTTCAGCGGGCCAAAGAAAGACTCAGAATAGCGAAGAGTAATCCTAGACCTGTTGCTTCTGAATTCTTGCAAATGCGACAAGTTTCACATGCTGACCATCTCTCAGGTGCGGACCTTGCTTCTCTGTGGGGCCGTCACCTCCTCTATGGATCTTGCAGACGTTTGCTATCATGTTCCGAAAGCAAGGCATTTTCGTCCGTTTCTAGGCTTGAACTAGGCAAACTGCCTCACAGCAACTACAGAGTGATAATCTCTTACAACAGTTTTGGTTCCAAATCAACTTCGAGAAATCTTGTTTGGTCCCGAGGACAAGTTTCAATGGTTAGGATTCAATGGGTTCTATGCTCCCACACTCTGTCTCCCAACAGCCAAGAGGAACGATATAGCAAAACACAATACGTTTTCTCAAAGACAAATTGTCTTCCAGAAGAAATCAAGAGAGAATCCTGGGTGCCCTCCAGTTTGCCTCAGTAACAGATATACTACTGAAGGCAAGACTGAAAGATATAAGCCGAGTATGGTGCTCCAGGAAAACGAGTAATATCGAGACAAAGGGCTCGACTCCAACCAATTCTGAAGAAAAGACTTCAACCATGGACAAAGGTCAAAATCTGGCAAATCCGTTTCCTTACAATATCCACCCCCAAGCTCGTCATTTACACAGACGCCTCCCTAACAGGCGGGGGGGGGGGGGGGGGGGGGGGATACTCTCAGTACAAGAAAGTCCTGGGACTATGGTCGACAATATTCCGCCAACTTCATATCAATGTTTTAGAGGCCATGGCGGTATTTTTGACCTTAATCAACCGGCTCCAGCCAAAAACCAACATATCAGGTTTCTTCTAGATAGATAGTGGCGGACGCACTTTCGAGGACAACTCCGCTGGAGTCGGAGTGGTCACTAGACCCAATGTCCTTCAGTTGGATTCTTTCTCAGGTTCCGGATCTCCAGATAGATCTGTTTGCAACAAAGTCCAACTACAAACTAGAGTGCTACGTAGCTCCCAGCCCGGATCCTCGGGCTTACGCCATAGACGCAATATCATTAGTCTGGAACACTTGGGAGAGAATTTACCTATTCCCACCAATAAATCTGTCGATGAAAGTGTTAGACAAGCTCAGGACTTTCAAAGGCCAAGTTGCTCTAGTAGCCCCCATCTGGCCCAAGCACAACGGGTTTCCCCTTCTGGTGGAACTGGGTCTCCACCTCGACAGATCCCCAATCCAATACTAACACAAGCAGTACAACTCGCGGTGTGTTAGCTTCCTCAAATTCAGAATGCCCTACCTTTCTGGACTTTATGAAATTTGCAGCTCAAGAGGTGGAGATATTGATCCTCAAATACGTTATTTTTAGAATCAGATAAGAGGGGATCCACCCTTCGACAGTATGATTCGGCTGTTATGAAACTTGCCAGTTTTTAAGGGACTCAAAGGTTGAGACGATGACTATGAATCTGACAGTAACCTTCTTCAGAATTTTATTCGAATCAGACTTAGCGACTTGTACTATTACCACAAATTAAGTCAGCCTTGAAGGTTTTACAATTGGCTTTAATATTGCCCTTACAGATTCATACTTCTCATCCATCCCGAGAACCTGCGCCAGATTGAAACCATCAACTCACCCTAGCTCAGTTTCCTGGTTTCTGAATGACGTACTTAAGTTGGCTTCAGACACTCTTAACGAGACTTGCCATTATATTCCATTGGTTAGGAAATCCTTCTTCTTAATGAACCTGACTTCTGGCGCCAGAATATCAGAACTTTCAGCCTTGTCTAGAGATCCAGGTCATATTGAATTTCTCTCGTCAGGGGAAGTACTCCTTTCCCCTGACAAAAGATTTTTAGCGAAAATGAGGACCCCCAGGACAGACGGTTCCACTGGAAGATTGTCCCACTTCCGCAGGACCCATCTTTATGTCCAGTAAACACTCTGGAAGCCTACTTAAACATATCTCCCGTTCAGTCCTCGGGGCCCTTACCCATTAGAGAAGGTGAAGAACCATCATCCTGAAAGGACTCAGACAGAAGATTCTGCATTTCATTAACGGGCTACCTGGAGTCATTCCCACATCACTCCCTCACGTCCATGATATATGAGCTGTAGCTACCTCAGTTAATTACTATGAACTTCACTGGACTTACTAAATATACAGGCCGGAAGTCTCCAACAGTATTTAAACGCCACTGCTTAAAACCTCTGGAAGCCTTATATTTGCTACAGTGGCAGCAGGGAATGTGATTCCTCCTGAACATAGTGAACCTTAATCAACTATGTCTTGCTATCCTCTTACCTGTTATTTTGGATTTTATTTTACTTCCTCAGGTATTGTTCCAAGATTTGGGACCATTTCTCTGGTACTATTTCACTGGGCGGCACAGGTCGGCGCCCAGAAAAGGGATTTTTACGAAGGAAAAATCTATTTCTGGGCGAGAGACCTGTGCCGCCCAGTGAACCCTCCCTTGACTTCCCTCCCAACATGGGCCCCAAACCTTGGGTGCTATGAGGAGTGACGTCACTGGCGTGGGTTGGGTTAGTGGTAGTAGTGTTGATCGGCACCTCGCTGTGGCGGGGATTTTGAAGAGGAGATATCTAAATAGTGCGAGACCTCTGGTTGTGAATTATCACGCCCCAGTATTTTATACCGACACCTTATATAGGTGAGCGAGCTGGGTTCAACCTGGCATTCCTATGCTTTTTTACTCTGGTAATATATAGCAGTTATATTCCTTAGAAATAGTGCTCTAGGAGTATTTCACTGGGCGGCACAGGTCTCTCGCCCAGAAATAGATTTTTCCTTCGTCAAAATCCCTTTTATCTTGCCTTTTCACGTGTTGTTTTCTGTGTTCCGTAATCATGGGTCCTAAAAAGCTTTGTTTCGGTTCAGGAAGTAGTAGCAGTGGTGAGAAAAAGAGGAAGTCAATGCTTTCATTAGAATTAAAGCAGGAAATCATAGAAAAACATGAGCGAGGTGTATGTGTTAGCGATCTGGCTAAACAATATGGCCGGAATATGTCGACGATCTCAACGATCATAAAACAGAAGTCAGACATTAAATCAGTGAAACCTTCGAAGGGGATCACAATTATTTCTAAACGTCGTAGCCCTACCCTTGAAGAGATGGAATGACTTTTGTTAATATGGATCAAAGACAAGGAGATTGTTGGCGATACGATCACGGAAATGATCATTTGTGAGAAGGCCGGGGGTATTTACAGTGACTTGAAGGCGGCACGCTCTTGGGGTGACGCGGGGGAGAGTTCAGCCGATCCTACGACGGAGGAATTCAAGGCGTCTCGAGGTTGGTTCGAGAAATTTAGGAAACGGTCCGGGATTCATTCAGTTGTTCGTCATGGAGAAGCTTCGAGTTCGGACACTAAGGCTGCTAAAGACTTTGTTAAAAAGTTCGAAAGCATCGTGGCGGAGGAAGGTTACATAGAGCAGCATTTTTTCAACTGTGATGAAACCGGTCTGTTTTGGAAAAGATGCCTAGTCGAAAGTACATTACCGCCGAAGAGAAGAAAATGCCTGGACATAAGCCAATGAAGGATCGGTTGACTCTTGCGCTTTGTGCCAACGCCAGCGGGGACTGCAAAATTAAGCCTCTGTTAGTTTACCATTCCGAAAACCCTAGGGCATTTAAAGCACATAGAATTAATAAATACCTGCTACATGTTCTATGGCGTTTTAATTCTAAGGCTTGGGTTACTAGGCATATCTTTGTGGAATGGGTAAACGTAGTTTTCGGCCCTGCCGTCAAGAAGTATCTTCAGGAAAGGATTTGCCTTTGAAGTTCTTGCTTTGTTTGGACAATGCACCTGCTCACCCCCCCGGACTCGAGGATGATATCATCAACGAATACAAATTCATCAAGGTGTTGTATCTTCCACCGAATACCACCCCTATCCTCCAGCCCATGGACCAGCAAGTCATCTCTAATTTTAAGAAGCTGTACACCAAGCACTTATTTAAGCAGTGCTTTAATGTCACGCAAGGCACTAACTTACCTTTGCGGTAATTTTGGAGGAGCCACTTCAATATCGTGCACTGCTTAAAGATCATTGATCAGGCTTGGGAGGGAGTAACTCGTCGGACCCTGAATTCCGCTTGGAAGAAGCTTTGGCCTGATGCTGTTGCTCCCAGAGATTTCGAAGGTTTTGGCCCCGAGAATGAACCTGTGCTTGCCGCCAAGGAAGACGTCGAAGAGATTGTATCCCTTGGCAAGTCCATGGGTCTGGAGGTGGATGAAGATGACATGACCGAACTCATCGATGAGCATCACCAAGAGCTCACCACCGAGGAACTCTAGGAGCTGCAAGCCATGCAGCATGTTGAGTTCCAAGCGCAGTTGAGTGAGTCAGTGCAGATCGAGGAGGTAGGCGAAATCTTAGGTACGGCGGAAATAAAACAGATGTTGGCATATCATCAACACGTTGATTTCATCGACAAGCATCACCCACAGAAACTTCAGGTTTGCCGTGTTGTTGCGCAGTTCGATGATGTTTGCTTAACGCATTTTAGAAAAATCCTTAAAAGCGTACAAAGCAACTTTCACTCGATAGTTTCTTTAAAAAATCTCTTCTAAAACAGTCCAGTGTTGCTAAGGTAAAGTGTTACATTACAACCCGTTTTTTATTTATTTCATTATCATTATTCTTTTTTTTGGTTTGTAATATGTATTTATTATACAGACATTGTATTAATGTATTGTGTAATTATGTGTAGCCATTTATTAGGGATTTATTTTGGGTTTTTAGGCTGAGGAACGAATTAAATCAATTACCATGTATTCTTATGAGAATATTTGCTCCAACATACGATCGTTTTAACATACGAAGTAGTTTCTGGAACGAATTAAGATCGTATGTAGAGGTATCACTGTACTAGAAAAATTTTCTCGTTTATTGTATTACATGTACTCTACTGTCTCTTAATTTAATTTCCAAGTTGATAACTTAAAGGAATTGTATTTAATGAAAAGTTATTCGTAAAAAGAATATCTTATATGAAATGTAAATGAAAAGTTATTCATTAAGAAAGATCTTACCATTCACGCGGAGGAGGATTACTACGCCATCATCGTCACTCGTTGACTCTGGAAGAGGGGTGCCACAGGTGGTGTTGCCGGAAGTGTCGTTGCCGGTGGAGGGGTTGCCGGAAGTATCATTGCCGGAGGATGGGTAGAGGGGCAGGAGATTCTTCATTGGAGCAGGTGTTGATGATTGTTGACATTCAGGCTCGGGGGTTGTCGGAGGCAGTTTCTGGCGATGGGGGTAAAACATGGTGATGGTAAGCTGCTTCGCCGACCTTTCATCTCGTCCAACATACTCTTGTAGACGGCGAAGCCCTCATCCATCACACGCGTGAACTTCAGAGAGCGCACCAATGAATTATCCATACTGTACACCCTCTGTTTCAAGTCCTCCAATATCTTTGACATCTCCCCCAATTTTTCAAGGGTGATACCTACTTCCTCCTTATCTGCTTCATTGGCCACCGCCTACTCTTCCCCACTCGTTGACCGGACTAGGTCTGCAAGGTCCTCCCCAGTCAACGTCTGGTCATGGCCATCTAACAACTCCAAATGGCATTCTCTAAAACTCCCTTGAAGCCTTCAGCTTCTGCTTCCTCCGCCAAACTGCTGATCTCCTTTATAGTCTGGTTGAAGGCTTCGTGAGGAGTGAAGCCTCCGAAGTCCTTAACGCACCCTGGCCACACTTGTTTCCAGCAGGTGTTGACGGTCTTTGGTTTAACGTCCTGGAAGGACTCCTGGACAACAGACAGACAGTCTGCTATTGTGAACCTCTTCAAGTAGTCCATCATGTTGAGGCAGGGTCGTTTATCGGTGGCCATTTGGAGTCGCGCCATCACACGCTGGCTCTAGTGGGTCTTGAAGTTCTTGATTATCCCTTGGTCCATAGGCTGGATCAGGGAAGGGGTGTTCAGAGGAAAGAACACCACTTAAACATAGGTTCCGTCACACCAACATTGGATGGATGTCCAGGAGTGTTGTCGGCGGTGAGAAGAACCTTGAACTCCAGATCCTTCTTCTCAAGGTAGTCCTTGACCTCTGGCAAGAAGCATCCATGAAACCAGCTTTCGAAGAGTTCCTGCGTTGTCCATTTTTTCTTATTGTGCTTCCAACACACAAGCAGCAAATGTAGCTTGAGACGTTGAAGTGCTCGGGCCTTGTTGACTTATAAATAAAGCCAGGCTTTATACGATGGCTGGCGGCGTTACTGCACACCATCAACGTACACTTGGGGAAGACAGAAAGGGGCACATTAGAATTACAGTTCAGTAAAGTACAGCACAGTAGTTGTAAAGTACAAATACTCATAAAAGTTAATTTTTGGCACCTCATATTTAAATTTACTTATGCACAGTACAGTAAAAAAAAAAAAAAACGGAAAAAAATTAACACCATTATCTTACTTGTTCTTTGCTGCCTTAAAACCAGGTGCACGGTGTTCTTCCTTAGTCTTGAAAGTCTTTTAAGGCATATTCTTCCAAAATAATCCTGTGAATAAGAAAATATTTACATTAAAATACAATGCTGTACCTGTACGGCTTAAACAAGATTTGAATGTTCATTCACACTGAAAATGCAAAGATTTTAATAATAGATAAAAAACTACTATTCAGTAACTGAAAGCACCAGAAAGTAACTCAAAATGGCCAAATTAGATCGTACGCAATACTGTATTGGATGCATCTACAGTATGGCAGACACGTGCCTCTACGCTTGGGAAATTACTTAAGCAAGATTTGAACAATTACGCATGCACAAAATGCAAAGATTTTAATAATAAATCAAATACTGCACTGTTCAGGAACAAAGTACCCAAAAATCATTCAAAATGACCAAATTAAATAATACGTAAAAGTGTACTGAACGCATCTACAGTATGGCAGAGACGTGTCTCTCTGTTAGGGAAACTAAACAAGATTTGAACATTCACACACACTCAAAATGCAAATGTTCTAATAATAAATCAAATACTGTACAGTACCAAAAAATCATTTAAAATGACTAATTGTACATAACACCGTACCGAAAGCATCTATGGCAGCCACGTGTCTCTACGTTCAGGAAATGAAACAAGATTTGAACATTCACGCGCACTCAAACTGCAAAGATTTTAATAATAAATCTAACACTGTACCGTTGAAAGCACCAAAATGACATTCAGAATGACCAAATTAAATGATACGTTAAAGTGCACCAAACGCATCTACAGTATAGTAGACACGTATCTCTACGTTAAGGAAATTAAACAAGATTTGAACATTCACGCACACTCAAAATGCAAAGATTTTGATAATAAATCAAACACTGTACCGTTCAGTAACTGAAAGAACCAAAAAAAAAAAAAAAAAAAAACATTCAAAAGGGCCAAATTAGATCATGTTAAAGTGCACCGAACACACCTATGGTAGACACGTGTCTCTACGTTAAGGAAATTAAACAAGATTTGAACATTCACACGCTCAAAATGCAACGATTTTTATAATACATCAAATAATGTACAGTACCAAAAAATCATTCAAAATAGCCAATTGTACTTAACACTGTACATACAGTAACACCGTAAAGAACGCATCTATGGCAGCCATGTGTTTCTACGTTAAGGAAATTAAATAAGATTTGAATACAGTATTTATGCTTACTCAAAATGCAAAGATTTTAATGATAAATCAAACACTGCACCGTTCAGTAACTGAAAGCACCAAAAAAACATTCAAAATGACCAAATTAGATGAATGCACCTATGCCAGACATGCATCTCTATGTTAGGGTAATCAAACAAGATTTGAACATTCATGCACACTCGAAATGCAAAGATTTGATTAATAAATCAATTACTGTACTGTACGGTAACAAAGTACTGTACCAAAAAATAATTCAAAATGGCCAAATGAGATCGTACGTAAAACCTTATTGAACACACTTATGCCAGAAATGCATTTCTACATTAGGGAAATTAAAGAAGATTTGAACATTCATGCACTCTCAAAATGTGAAGATTTTGATGATAAAGTATGGTACCGTACAGTAACTGAAGGTACTGTACCAAGAAATCATTCAAAATGGCCTAATTAGATTGTGTCTACGTTAGGGAAATTGAAATAAGATTTGAACAATCATGCACACTCAAAATACAGATTCAAATAATAAGCCAAATGCTATACGGTACAGTTCTGTAAAGTAACTGTTGGTTAAAGAAAAATCATTCGAACTTGGCAAAATTATCGTAAATTACTGCAAAGACATGTCAACATTAAGGGATGCTACAGTAATATGAAATGAGATTTTAAAAAACTACTGTATACATATATGTGTACACTAAATGAGTTTGTTTCTTCATTATGATCAGAGATAAACGTAAACAAAACATTGGTTGCCATTTTTTATCGTGCTTTTTAGCGTGTTTAGGAAACGCATGATATAAAATCGCCTTTAATATTTGTGCCTGTTTTAGTTTAGGGTACTGTAGTACATGCATTAAGTGTTCTGTACATTAAAGGGTAGTTTGTTAACAGTACTACGTACAAGGGAAGGTTTTAAAAGTCTGAATATACATGTTAAATAAATAGATAAATATGGTGTCACTACTTCGCGGATTTTCACCTATCGCAGCCGGGTCTGGAACCTATCTACCGCGATAAACGAGTGTTCACTGTACTACGTAAAGTTGATTTTAAATATAAAATTTCTAATAAACTTACAAGTTTCATCCATGTTCCAGACCTGTTCAGGAGCATACTCCTCCTTTACGGTGAACTTCTTAATCACATTCAGGAAACTTTCCCCTGCCACATGGTCTGCAGAGGCTGACTCCCCAGATGTCTTCACATTTTTCAACCCAAAATGCCTTTTCAACTTATCAAACAAGCCCTTACTGTCTCGGAAAGCCGTTTGTGAGGTTGCGGCACCTTGGCTGGTCGACGGCTTGGGGTCATTCTCCGAGAAACGGCGGTAGAGAGACTTGGCCTTCTCCCTGATGGCAAGTGAGTCGGTGGCTACTCCCTTGCGATGCTGGTCCTGAATCCATATGAAAAGGGCATTTTCCATTTTCAGCATGCCGCTTTCCCTCACCCTTGAGGCAGTCTTAGTACGGTAATGTCCCAACATACGAGAAATTTGAGATACGAGGAAAATTTCGAGCTAATTTTTGTCCTGAGATACGAGGTGGTTCCCTATGCGGCCGCTAAGTGGCCGAGTGTGCGAGAGGCTTCTCACCAGAACAGCATCGCTCGGTCTTTCCCGTCGGATCTCTGTCGCGTAAAGATATCTCCAAGCATCGGCTATAGTGTTTGCTTTTTTTACGTGTTTTTTGCGTTAATCAATGCAGAATTAAGTGAATAAGCAATGGGCCCCAAGCAATCAATACAGAATTAAGTGAATAAGCAATGGGTACAAAGCAAGCGAGTGAAAACAAGGGTAGTGAAAAGAAAAAGTGTATGATGACAATCGAAATAAAGCATGAAATAATCGAAAAACATGGGAGTGTTTTAAGAGTGACTGAGCTGGCTCGCCAATATAAGAGGACTACATTAACGATATGTACCATCCTCAAGCAGAAGGATGCTATAAAGAGCACCAAGACTTCAGAAGGAGTAACCATCCTTTCCAAGCTGTGCAGTGATATCCATGATGAGATGGTGAGGCTTCTTTTTATATGGATAAAGTAGAAACAGTAGGCGGGAGATAGCGTGACCGAGATTATCATTTGTGAAAAGGCCAGCAGAATCTACCGATGACTTGAAAGGGGAGCAAGCATCCGAGAGAGGGGAGACTTTGACGCCAGCGGAAACTTTCAAAGCCAGTCGTGGCTAGTTAGATAACTTTAAAAAACGGACTGGGATACACTCGGTTGTGAGGCATGGGGAAGCAGCAAGTTACGACTCGAAAGCCACGGCGGACTTCGTCACAACCTTTGCCTCGGTTAAAGCACAACATGGCTACATCCCCAACAAGTATTCAATTGCGATGAAACTGGCCTTTGATGCTCAGGAGGACATTCA
>NC_090765.1:1149863-1152363 GCF_036898095.1 Palaemon carinicauda | reverse complement strand
CCAAGGCTTCTCCATGGTGTATTAACACTAGGGCATTGCCCATTTTTGTACAACCTTCGTCCCCCATTACAAAAACTAGTACAAACCTCTCTCAGGCCATGTCCTTGCCTGATTTGATGGAGGTTCTAATTAAGACCAAGTCTCCTGATGCACTCTTAGTAGGAAAGGTGCAGAAACCTAGAATCCCACCATATGTTAATCGAAAAACACAGAGACCTCCATCTCTCTCTCCTCTCTCCAATAGAAACATTAAAGTTATAACATGAAATAAATTTGATGTTTTGTCTGTTGATGTTTCTATTGAACCAGAAGATAAACTGAATAAATCAGAAATTCAAGTTGAGGTCCACCTTCTGTCTCAACAAACTCATCAAAAGGACGCAAAGAAAAACACAAACGGGAAACTCAACATATCAAGACCATCTCTGAAGAAACCTACAAGTAAAAATGTGAGATTTAAAAGGGCTAATGGGAAGACCTCATCCAAGATGTCTTCCAGAAATAATCCATAGTTTTCTCATTCATTTTGTAATGGAATTGTGAGGGTGTAAGGGCGAAATATGAAGAACTTAAGCTCCTAATTCATGAATATTCCCCCATAATTGTATGTCTACAGGAAAGTAATGTTGATGCCAACACTTCTAGTCCTGTAGAGTATGTTAGCTATAGAACACCATATAACCAACAAGCAGGGAGCCATGGCAGAAGTGTCATGTACCTTCGTCGAGATGTTCTCCAGATACCTTTGTCTATTCGTACACCTCTGAAGGCAGTGGTTGTTCAAATTGATATAGGGAGAAAATATACAATATGCTCCCTGTACTTACCTCCAAATGATAATATTTTATATGGTGAGTTAATAGAGGTCATTCAACAACTTTATCAACCTTTTTTTCTAACTGGGAGATATGAATGGTAAACATCATTTATGGGGTAATGTTTTGGTAAACACAAGGGGCAATATTATCTCATCAATTGTGGAGAATGAGGATGTGGGACTCCTTAATACAGGAGAGTCCACACACTTCCATGTTCAGACAGGTACCTTGTCATGCATTGACCTTTCAATTGCAAGCTCTACCTGCCTTCTTGATTTCAATTTGAGGACATTAGATGATTGGCATACTAGTGATTATGCACCAATTATTATAAACACCAACAAGGGTCCACCTTTACAAAGATCGCCATGATGGAATCTTGACAAGGCAGAATGGGTTAAATTTCGTGAGCTAAGTGAAATCGAGGGGAGTGCAGAACGGTTTGAAATTATTGATGAGATCATAGACTTACTGAATGGAACTTTCCATACAGCAGGAATCAATTCAATTCCCAAAACTACGGGATTATTCAAATGACGACCAGCTCTATGGTGGTGTTTAGAATAAACAGTCTTGCATAGAGCCAGCAGAAAATCTCAGACTAGATTGCGTAGATGCCGTACTGATGAAAATTTGATAACTTACAAAAAGCGTGGTGCACAGTTTCGTCATGCCATCAAAGAACCTAGACGCCAGTTTTGGGTGTCTTTTGTTTCCTCCATTAACAGTAGAAAACGACCATCTTCTGTATGGAGGAAAATAAAAGATTGTAGGGAAATTTACCCCAAACCCACCACCAGTGTTGGAAGTGAACGGTCAGTATGAGACTGAAGCAAATGATGTTAGCAATGCCCTGGCCGATCATTTTTCAAATATATCATGCAAATGTGTTGCAGCTCCTGGTCACCAGTATAGGAGCATTTAAGAAAAGAAAATTATAAATTTTGCAACAGGAATGGAAGAATCGTTTAATTCTCCTTTTACTGAAAGAGAACTTGATTCCACACTTGCTACTTGTAATGATACAGCCCCAGGACCCGATGGAATTCCATATGCAATGATTAAACATGTACAGTATATTTTAATACAAAGTTATTTATTTTAGGCATTATTAATAGAATATGGCAGGAATATAGTTACCCAAGTGTTTGGGATCTAGCCATTATTTTAGCCTTTTTAGAACCTGGTAAGGACAAGTTTTTAGCAGCAAACTACCGACATATTGCATTGACATCTTGTTTATGTAAAATCATGGAGATGGTCAAAGCAAGGCTGATGTGGTACCTTGAAAAGAAGGGTATTTCATCACCCATTCAATGTGGATTCAGAAAAATGCACTCAACGACTGATGTGTTGATACGACTTGAGTCCTCTATTTGTGAAACCTTTGCTTCCAAACAGCACCATGTGACAGTCTTTTTTGACCTTGAAAAGGCATATGATACCACATGGAGATATGGTATACTTGAAAAAAAATCATGAATATGGATTAAGAGAAGAGCTACCACTATTTATTCAGTCATTTCTTTCACATAGAGTTTTTCAAGTGAGAGTGGGGGAAACTGTATCAGAGAGTAAATGTCAGGAAGGAGGAGTTCCTCAGGGTAGTGTGGTGAGTGTAACCCTGATTGCATTAGCAATTAATGGGATATCCTCAGTCATTCCCTGGTATGTTTTCTCAC
>NC_090765.1:1112363-1142363 GCF_036898095.1 Palaemon carinicauda | reverse complement strand
TGAAGGGCCAACACCAACCGTATTGCAACGACTTTTTATTACCTTTAACATTGAGGTATTTGTTGACCGAATACTGCCTCTATATGTGTTTTGATGATATCTTTCGGGTAAGGTATGGAGTGTATCATCTGTGAAGTACACTCCCATTGTGCCGATAGTGGTCTGTGCAAATATCCTTTCCAGTATGTTTTGCCGTAAAGTTTTGGAGCAGGCGAATTAAACTTTTACAAACCAAACATGACCTTTTCTTTTCTATGGATTCTGCTGACAACGACCCCCCTCCCATCGATATGCTGATTTGCACATGGCACTATTGACGACCTCTGCTAGTCTAATTAAGGAAAATTCTTTTGACGACCATGGAACTAATAGGAACCGCACTTCATATGCTAAAAAACTAGAAGGAAATGTAAGGAAATTTAATGTCATCCGAATGGGCGATATACCAATAAATTGCCATTATGAAGCATTGGGGAGTGTATTAAATAATTATGGTCAAATTAACGAAATAAGGATGAATTTTAAGGAAAGTAATGAGAATCAGTAAGCATGGATCTCCTTCAGTAATCATGAGGAAGCTTTCAAAGCAGTCTATGAGATTTTCAAAATAGTAATTGATAATCATGATATAACCGGTGCGCAATGCAATATAGCTTCTCAAAATCTATATGTATATTGCCCCAGTCACTGGTGTCAGATTGAGTCTGCTGACACCAACATAAATCCGATATCGAATAGAAAGCCTAAGCCACCAATGTAGCTAATTGCAACATCTCGGGCAGAAGAGTTTAATTTCTTTAAATTTAGTAAGATAATGCAAAGGGAAGTGTGTACCATAGAGCATGGAAACATTTCTAGATTTGGCAAGAAATCCATCTTGTTTCATGCCTGATCTAGAACATAATCTTTTATGTTGAATAATATAGAAATTGAAGAAAATCAAGGTCGATGTCAAACCACATTTAATTTTTAGCTATGAAAGAGGAGTAATTTTTAACAAAGACTTATATGATTTTAGCGAGGATGAAATATTAGATATGTACCCAAAAGAAATATGGAAGGTTCAAAAGATTCCCAGAACCACTATGATTATTTTCACTTATGAAGACCATGAGTACCCTCTCATGTATACATCGAAAATGAGGGAATACCAGTTTGCCTGTATAAACAGAACCCATTGCAGTGCTTCAATTGTTCGAAATTTGGTCAACCATCTAGGGTATGTAAAAACGTAAAGATCTGTGGCAATTGTTCTGATCCTGAGCATGGACCCCCAGATGCTGAAGCCTTGATGAGGATGGGGGGCTTAGGGATTAGCAGATAGGCTCTAATGAACAGTGGGAACTACTTTCCCATTGGGCCTCGGTACCCAACTGTTGATCCAACTAAATCAGTCGGCACTTTCTCTTCATTTTGGTTATTTTTTTTTTCTCCCATATCTTCCTTTTGGGCTTAAACTTGTTGACGACTTTGGCTTGTTTGATTATACTTTGGCTGCTTCTTTGGATTTGGCACAGTGTGGGATGGATGCCATTCCATCTCAACCTGTGCCAATTTAGACACCATCACCATATGACGGACCCCATTGGGTGCAGACCAAGTCTGTTAAGAGTCGGGCTCCAGTGATCCGGTTGTAAGTCGCCCATATTTGCGGGTAATGGGTGACGCCAGGCATTGGAGTCGCCGGTAGGAGGGGCTAACTACCCCCACTGACCAGTGTACACACACCTAAAGAGAGGAAGCCCCTCTCTAATAGAGGACTGGTCCCCGCTGAAGCCTCTTCTTGTGTTGGGCCACATGGGATAGGAGGACTGACATCCTCCGATAAGAGGTTGATAACCCGGCTTTCTACTTCTTTAAAAACTAACCCCTCTGTTGACGATCAGGAAACTCTAAAGGACCATTCTACTACTGCTCAAAAACAAAATAATTTGGGTGACATGGAAAATTTGCAAATCCTTCATGTCACACAGATTCCCATAGAAACCAATTATGATGTGCTGTATAAATCATTTCAATGTTATGGTCACATCAGGGAAATTAGAATGAGGCTTGAAGGTTACAAATGGGATTCATGGATATCATTTAATATCCATGATGGAGCATTCAATGCAATCAGTGATATCATGAATATTAAAATCAATAATTTGAACTTCAAGGGTGCTCTTTGTGATCGGGTACCCAAGGATCTAGATGTATACAAACCTGCAGATTGGATTGATTAAGGTGTAGAGGTAGTTGTACCCTCCCAGAGAAAGCCAAAACCACCAAAGTGGCTTGTTGCTCAGTCAAGAGGGAGTACTGAAAATTATTTTAAGATATTTAAATGTCTTCAAAACAAAGTAGTTACCATCACACCAGGAGATATATCTCGGTTTGGAAAGAACAGTTTCCTCATAAGTGCCAAATCAGGAACTCAATCTGTTATACTTTGCAGTTTAAATACAGGGAATGATGACATAAAGCAGGATGTGAAACCCCATCTAAACTTCAGTTATGGAAGGGGAGTAGATTTTAATAGAGACATATGAGTTTACAGAAGATGAGATATTGGCCATGTGTCTTTTAACTGTGTGGAAAGTGCATAAAGTCCCTGGAACATCAATGATTATCCTAACTTCAGGATGCTGATGTGCCTTTCCACATTTACATAAGAAAATGAACGGATTAAAGTTCAAACTTTTAAGCAGAAGCCGCTGCAATGTTTTAATTTCTTCAGATATGGGCATTCACTAAAGTTTGCAAAAATGATAAAATGTGTAGTATTTGCTCCAATGTTTACCATGGAGCATGTACACTAGAGGCCAATTGTATAAACTGCAATTTGAATCATAAATCTACTGATAGGAGCTGCCAGCAATATAAGTTGGAAGAGGCTGCCCTCAATAAATCCAGTATCGAACACATAAGTGTGGGGCATACCAAGAGACTATTGAGTAAATCAGCAAGGTATGCAAAGGTATTGAAATCAGGAGGAAAAATGAGGCAGGAGACACCCAACCCACCCATTTCTGCCTCTATTCATCAGAAAAGAAATTCGCCATCTTCTGATAAAATTCTAGAGGATAGGCCCCCCAGATGCTGAAGCCTTGATGAGGATGGGGGCTTAGGGATTAGCAGCTGAGCTCCGATGTTTGGTGGGAATTGCTTTCCTACTGGTCTTTGGTGCCAAGCCGTTGATCCAACTAAATTAGTCAGCACTTTCTCTTTTCCTTTTGTTTATTTCTTTTTTTCTCCCATCTCCAACTCTTGGGCATGAACTTGTTGGTGACTTTGGCTTATGTTTGATTATGGTTTGGCTGCCTCTTTAGGTTTGATGCTGATGGGATGGACGGCATGCCATCTCAAAAGAACTCGAGTACCTGACGTGATCGAGCGAGGAGAAAGTTTTATGTCAAACCTTTTCCTCAGTGCTGGGTCTGACGTTGACGGCCGTCATGATGCCTCAAGTGCTGAGGGCGGGGTGTATCTCTGGATATTGCTCCTAGGGCAGCCCTGATTTTAGGGATGAACCCGTCCTCTAAGTGTGGCTCCTTGGTGGGTGGGGGGAATATCCAGATGGAAATGAATCTTCTCGTCATTATGGCGACCCCACCAAAACCCGTTGACGACCAATCCACTTCCTCTCTGATTGACTCTTCCAGAAAAATAGTTCACTCGACGGATTTGCATTCATCCAGTGTTATTACACTGGAACCTTTCATTCCAGCTTCCCCCAGATGCCAGAGAAATAAAAAATCTGGCAGTTTAAATGATTAATTTTAGGGTTCTATATTGTGAGGGAATTACTCACAATGGGAATTATGAAGAATTATCCATCCATATACCAAGGCACTTCCTCCAATTTTGGGGGGTAGCCGACACCAACAATGAAACAAAACAAAAAGGGGACCTCTACTCTCTATGTTCCTTCAGCCTAATCAGGGACTCAACCGAGTTCAGCTGCTATTACTAGGGTGCCACAGCCCAACCTCCCACATTTCCACCACAGATGAAGCTTCATAATGCTGACTCCCCTACTGCTGCTACCTCCGCGGTCATCTAAGGCACCGGAGGAAGCAGCAGGGCCTACTGGAACTGCGTCACAATCGCTCGCCATTCACTCCTATTTCTAGCACGCTCTCTTGCCTCTCTCACATCTATCCTCCTATCACCCAGAGCTTTCTTCACACCATCCATCCACCCAAACCTTGGCCTTCCTCTTGTACTTCTCCCATCAACTCTTGCATTCATCACCTTCTTTAGCAGACAACCATTTTCCATTCTCTCAACATGGCCAAACCACCTCAACACATTCATATCCACTCTAGCCGCTAACTCATTTTTTACACCCGTTCTCTCCCTCACCACTTCGTTCCTAACCCTATCTACTCGAGATACACCAGCCATACTCCTTAGACACTTCATCTCAAACACATTCAATTTCTGTCTCTCCATCACTTTCATTCCCCACGACTCCGATCCATACATCACAGTTGGTACAATCACTTTCTCATATAGAACTCCCTTTACATTCATGCCCAACCCTCTATTTTATACTACCTTAACTGCCCCCAACACTTTGCAACCTTCATTCACTCTCTGACGTACATCTGCTTCCACTCCACCATTTGCTGCAACAATAGACCCCAAGTACTTAAACTGATCCACCTCCTCAAGTAACTCTCCATTCAACATGACATTCAACCTTGCACCACCTTCCCTTCTCGTACATCTCATAACCTTACTCTTACCCACATTAACTCTCAACTTCCTTCTCTCACACACCTTTCCAAATTCTGTCACTAGTCGGTCAAGCTTCTCTTCTGTGTCTGCTACCAGTACAGTATCATCCGCAAACAACAACTGATTTACCTCCCATTCATGGTCATTCTCGCCTACCAGTTTTAATCCTCGTCCAAGCACTCGAGCATTCACCTCTCTCACCACTCCATCAACATACAAGTTAAACAACCACGGCGACATCACACATCCCTGTCTCAGCCCCACTCTCACTGGAAACCAATCACTCACTTCATTTCCTATTCTAACACATGCTTTACTACCTTTGTATAAACTTTTCACTGCTTGCAACAACCTTCCACCAACTCCATATAACCTCATCACATTCCACATTGCTTCCCTATCAACTCTATCATATGCTTTCTCCAGATCCATAAACGCAACATACACCACCTTACCTTTTGCTAAATATTTCTCGCATATCTGCCTAACTGTAAAAATCTGATTCATACAACCCCTACCTCTCCTAAAACCACCCTGTACTTCCAAGATTGCATTCTCTGTTTTATCCTTAATCCTATTAATCAATACTCTACCATACACTTTTCCAACTACACTCAACAAACTAATACCTCTTGAATTACAACACTCATGCACATCTCCCTTACCCTTATATAGTGGTACAATACATGCACAAACCCAATCTACTAGTACCATTGACAACACAAAACACATATTAAACAATCTCACCAACCATTCAAGTACAGTCACACCCCCTTCCTTCAACATCTCAGCTTTCACACCGTCCATACCAGATGCTTTTCCTACTCTCGTTTCATCTAGTGCTCTCCTCACTTCCTCTATTGTAATCTCTCTCTCATTCTCATCTCCCATCACTGGCACCTCAACACCTGGAACAGCAATTATATCTGCCTCCCTATTATCCTCAACATTCAGCAAACTTTCAAAATATTCCGCCCACCTTTTCCTTGCCTCCTCTCCTTTTAACAACCTTCCATTTCCATCTTTCACTGTCTCTTCAATTCTTGCGCCAGCCTTCCTTACTCTCTTCACTTCTTTCCAAAACTACTTCTTATTCTCTTCATATGACTGACCCAATCCCTGACCCCACCTCAGGTCAGCTGCCCTCTTTGCCTCACGTACCTTGCGCTTTACTTCCACCTTTTTCTCTCTATATTTTTCATACTTCTCTATACTATTACTCTGCAGCCATTCTTCAAAAGCCCTCTTTTTCTCTTCCACTTTCACCTTCACTCCTTCATTCCACCATTCACTGCCCTTCCTCATGCTGCCTCCAACAACCTTCTTGCCACATACATCACTTGCAATCCCAACAAAATTTTCTTTTACTAACTTCCACTCCTCTAAATTACCAGTTTCTCTTACTCTCACCTCATCATATGCCATTTTCAACCTTTCCTGATATTTACTTTTTACCCCAGGTTTTATTAGCTCTTCAATCCTCACTACCTCCCTTTTACATCCACCTACTCTATTCCCCCACTCTTTTGCTACAACTAATTTTCCTTCCACCAAAAAATGATCAGACATACCGTTAGCCATACCCCTAAACACGTGCACGTCTTTCAATCTTCCAAACATTCTTTTAGTTACCAACACATAATCCATTAATGCCCTTTCTACTACTCTTCCATTTGCCACTCTTACCCATGTATACTTATTTTTATCTTTCTTTTTAAAGAAGCTAGCACTTATTACCATCTCTTGTTCAACACATGTCTACCAGTCTCTCACCACTCTCATTTTCACCTGGTACGCCATACTTACCAATGACACCTTCTACCTCTCCAGCGCCCACTCTAGCATTTAAGTCACCCATAACAACTACATAATTCCTTCTACCCAGTCCTTCTACACACCTAGTTAATTCATTCCAGAACTCATTCCGCTCTTCTTCACTTTTCTCACTACCTGGCCCATACGCACTAACAAACGCCCAACATTCCCTACCCAAACTAACCCTTACCCACATTAACCTAGATGATATCTCCTTCCATTCCACTACTTTACCTGTCATCCATTCACTCAGCAATAACGCCACACCCTCTCTCGCTCTTCCCCTTTCAATCCCAGACACTCTACCAGACATTTCACCAAACATCACTTCACCCTTTCCTTTCATCTTTGTCTCACACAAGGCCAATACATCCATCCTTCTACTTCTAAACATACTTCCAATCTCATATCTTTTACTCTCTATCGTACTACATCCACGCACATTTAAACACCCCAAAACTAGAGTGCGGGGAGCAGTCACTCTCCCCCCAGCTCCATCTCCTTTTCGATGTCTCGCTGGAATTTTATACAGGAGAGGGGGTTCCCAGCCCCATCGTCCCGTCCCTTTTAGTTGCCTCTTACGACACGCAAGGATAACGTTGGCGCTATTCTAATTTTTATATGCCCCCGCGGCCACAGGGGGCATATATTCTGAAAAAGTTTGGAGATATAACAAAAATGAAATTGCAGCTCTCTAAAGATTAACAAGAATTTGAGGTTTATGTCACGTTCAGTAACACATTGCTAGCTATAAATGTTTTTCATGAAATAAGAAATGGTAAAGTTTCAGACCTTTCTTGTCGAGTGAAATTGCATAGTATCAAAAATGTTTTAGACTGGGAATATGACTTTATACCCAAATGCTCTGCCTTGTATGAAGAAGTTCTGGAAAATACCAGAATAGTACCAGAACCAGTCTGGTATGTTGCTTCATACAAGGAAGGCTGTAATAATCTGATAAAGGGGTATGAATGTATTGAAAAAAAGGTGGGTTGTATTCCACAGGGAAATTTAACACGCTATGGCCGTTGTCTACTTGTTAAAGCAGGTAATGAATCTCAGGCTGTATTGTTGAATAATTTTAAAGTATCCTTGTCAGATATAATTCAGAGTCTCTCCTCACCACGCTAGAGGAATTATTTATAGTAGGGATCTAAGTGGTTTTTCTGATGAAGATATGCTGAAAAGATGCCCAACTACCATTCTTGAAGCTAAAAACTAAAAGGGAATAGTAATGCAATTTGTTTAATCTTTTCATCACATTACCAACCAGATTACATCAAGATCAGACACTTAAACATTCCGGTCAAGAAATTCCACCCACGACCAATGCAATGTTATAAGTGTTATGAGTATGGTCACATTAACGTAAAGTGTACTAATAAGAAAAGAGGTTATATTTGTTCCGAATTTCATGACCCCAACGAATTTCATGATACCTTCGCAGATTTTACCCATGAAAAGTTTTGTTTCCATTCTTAGGGAGCTCACTCTCCCAATTCTAAACTGTGTCCTCAGTACAAACTGGAGCAATCAATAATTGAGACTGCCAATAATGAGCATATAACTTTTGGTGCAGCAAGGGAAAAACTTAATGGTTCTAATCCAACATATGCCAATTTTGTCCAATCCCGTAAAGTCAAATAATAATTCAAGGAATACTTACACCACAGTTACTGATGGATCTAAATATCCTGAGATTCCACCTTCTCCATCACCAAATCCCTCAAGGCCCGACAAGATTTCCAATAATTCTAGCAAGCCACAGAACTCTCATCCAGTTCCAGCTATTCTGGAAAACAATCATAGGAGTAGAGTAAACGAAAAACCAAATAACAAAGTAGGCCAAAAGGGTCCTTTAAAGCAAGAAGACAGTATTCCGCTGCAAAACCGATTCAACACACTTGCCACAGAAAGTGCCAGCAAGGTTATAGAAAACATAGGAGAAACAGAGATGTTTGATCTCGAGCCCCATAAATCAAAATGCGTGAGCAAGAAAAGAGTAATGGAAAATACAACACCACCCAAACCCAAAAAACTAAATAATATAGATTTTATACCAGATGCAATTGAAATGGATACCGAAAAATTGCTAGAACTCCCAACCTTTGGATCCAAACCTAACACAGTCAATAACCAGATCACTAAACAACTGATAAACGTTGAAGTCCATAGGAATCCCAATGATCTTCAAGGAAGTGAAAGCAAGACGAATAATAATGCACCCATTAAAGAAATAAGCCCTTCTCCAGTTCTAGGTATGACTGGAAAACTAATGCTTTCACGTAAAACAATGGCAGAAAATACTACACAAAGTTTCATGTGGTTGTAACGATTGCATCATGGCAGAATTCAATGACCCTAAAAATCTAAATGTACATAAGATGAATATAATAGATAATTTTACTAAGAACAAAAATAAAAACCAGTATGGCAAATTAGAAAGCCACAATGCTGGTTGTATGTGCGTTGACCGTCTAATAAAGAAACATGCAACAGGCACCCTCCAACTTGAAAAATTTATAGAAAAACTTTACCTTGATCCAAGTGACAATTAGGAAGCAAATACAAACAAGGGTATAACCTAGGGAGCCATACCCAAATAACCAAATCTTGATTCAAAAACTACGACTAGCGTAGTCAAGCAAAGACCCGTCTCCAACAGAATAAGCAGAAATAATGCCTTACCCAGTGGAAATTCATCTTCATTGCCGTAACGTTCAATCCTTACATAATTCAGTGGAATATTAATGGTCTTAAAACCCGTTTACATCTAGGGGAAATCCAAAGACCATTGAAAAATTATAACCCTATTGCAATATGCTCACAACATACTAATGATACTGTTCCTTCAATAGGAAACTATAATTTAGCATCTCGCTCAATCCCTTCTCCCAATACTTTAGGGACTACAGTATATGTTCATAATAAAGTAACTTATGATACTTTGATATTCAACACATCAGAATTTCAATTATCTGGAGTTAGATTACATCTGAATAACAACTCCTTTAATATCTATAATATGTACAATCAACCCTCTTGAACTATGATATACAAAATCTACCTAAAGTACTCTCAAAAATGCAAGAGGATATACTATTACTAGGAGACTTCAGCTCCCATAACTCCATCTGGGACACCAATTGTGGTGATGTTGACATAAATGGTTAAAGGTTGAACAGATAATGAATGATCATAACCTCGGGAGTAGCATTTACTATTCAAAAGCTCATGGAACCTATTCATCAATAGATTTAATTCTCTGTTCCTATAATATTGTTGATAGGTTCGAATGGAATGTCTTAGATGACCTGTTTACCAGTGATCATTTTCCTATTTGATTACCATATTAGGACATACACCAACTTCTTCGATTCAACGATATAATACAAATAAAGCTGACTGGGATAAGTTCAAGTTTTACACTAAGCAAGTGTCTCCCTTTGATTACTCCCAAGACCATGATAAAACAAATGATGACCTAGTGAATTTTATCACACAAGCAGCTGATAAATCGATACCTCTGACTGGCACCCGACAGTTAAAACATTCAGTCCCATGGTGGTCAGAGACATTAATCCAGCTGATAAATGAAAAGCATGCAGTTGGAAGAAAATTAGAAACCCTAAATAAAAGATTCAAACATTTAAGCACTGGTCCCCTAATGTTAGGGAATAAAATAAACAAACTGGTTGACATAGCAATAGAAATTAGTGTGTTGAAACTATATTTTAATAGGGTTTCTGCTAAATTCAGAAAGGAAGTAATTAAAGGCAAGATAATTTCATGGCAAAAATACGTGTCAAGCATATCAGATAATACTTCTATGCAGAAGGTGTGGCAGAAGTTTAGGAAGATTAATGGTTCTTACAGCAAACCAGCGAGACACGCATTAATGCATAATGGCTTGTTAATACATGATACTCAGACAATCTCTAATATTATTGGCCGTAATATTGAAAATATTAGCAGCATTGATGATTTAGATGCCCTCTTTCTAGCCATTAAACACCATTGAACTTTGATACTATGGAGGATATCTATTACAATAAAAGATTTACTGAAGAGGAGTTGGAATTTGCCTTATCTAATTGTAGGTCAGCAGCCCCGGGTAAAGATAAGATAAATTTCGATATGATTAGAAATCTAGCCCCTTTAGCTAAAGCATATCTATTGGATGTTTACAATCATCTTTGGACCAAACACCTATTTCCAAAGGCATGGAAACATGCAATAGTAATACCAATAGTAAAGGCAGGGAAAGATCCAAGTAATCCAAACAATTACAGACCAATTTCATTAACCAGTTGCATATGTAAAATACTGGAAAATATGGTAAGTTATAGACTAAATTGGTGTTTACGTCGCAATAATATTCTATCAACATCTCAATTTGGCTCACAATCAGAATGATCTTCTGTGGATTCACTTTAACACTTAGAAAATTATATACGTAGAGGCTTTGAACGAAAACATATCACAATAGCCATATTTTTTTATATTCAAAAGGCATATGATACAACGTGGAGACACGGGATACTAAAATCCTTACATCAGAATAGTTTTCGAGGACACCCTATTTTTAATTAGAAATTTTATTGGTGGAAGAACGTTTCAAACTCGTATTGATAACATTTACTCCAAATCTTTTAATTTTGACAGTGGTGTACTGCAAGGCAGTGTTTTAAGCGGGACTCTTTTTGCATTGGCAATTAGTGACAATGTTAATCAGATACCACAAGGAGTGCAAAGTAGTCTATATGTAGATGACTTTGCAATTTACTATTCCTCTAATAGCCTGCGTCATTTACAAAGAATTCTAAATAGTGCCACTAGAAAAATACTAGTGTGGACTACATCTGTTGGTTTTAGACTTTCGGCAGAAAAAACTCAAGCTGTAATGTTTTATAAAAAATAGTAGGTGGAAGCAGAACCAAGATATCAATCTAACACTGGGCAACATACAAATCCAATTTCAAGGTAAGGTAAAGTTTTTGAGACTAATTTTTGACACCCATTTGAATTGGAAAGCACAGGTATCATATATCAAATCCAAATGTAACAGTGCTGTTAATTTAATGAGGAAATTATCTCACACAACATGGGGTGCAAGGAGATCAACTTTACTAATGATGTATAAAGCATTAGTATTATCAAGAATTGATTATGGTAGCCTAATATATGGATCAGGATCAGAAGCAACTTTGAAATCTTAAGATCCAATACACACTCGAGGCCTGAGAATTTGTAGCGGAGCATTTACATCATCCCCAAATCTCTCAGTTTTATGTGAAATTGAAGAACCCCCTTTGTCTTTGCATCAGGATTTTGTAACAATGCAGAGTGCATTGAAAATTTTAACCACTAATTCTCCAACAACAAAGCTTTTTAATGAGAGGGATATATTTATAAACATCCATGAACCACCATTCCCAATTAGAGCAAACACACTGTTACAATCAACAAACGTTAAAGTGAATCTTATCCTACCATCTTTATTTCCCCCACCTTGGATTATGACAAGGACAAGAATCTGTTCTCATCTGTTTTATTTATCAAAAAAAAATTCACTTATACTCCGAGTCACCACGAGCAAATTACCATAGAATATATTTAGAGAAAGGGTCCTCACTATGCAATATATACTGATGGTTTTGAATCCCCAATGGGTGCTGGATGTGCTGCAGTATTTTTAGATAGGACACAACAATTATCATTGCCAAAAGAATCATCAGTATTTACATCAGTTATATGCCATTTTACAAGAAATCAATATAATTAAAACAATTGAAGCCAGAAAGAATTTTAATTTTATCATCTATTCAGATTCTCGAAGTGCCATAGTAGCCCTTAAAAACTATACTCATAGGAACCACTTGATCCTAAGAATTTGAAAATCTTATAAGTAAATTATCTTCTCAGTGTGTAAGTGTCGAGTTATGCTGGATACCGGCTTATGTTGGAGTTGTTGGTAATGAAAAGGTGGCTGCTGCTGCTAAAGAAGCCATTAAATTGCCACTACAAAACATTGACCTCCCAGTTGGAGGTTTGATTTCATTATTAAGGCATTTCATATTGGAAAAATGGCAGACTATTTGGAATAATGTGCCATAAAATTATAAATTAAGGCAAGTTAAACCGAAGGTTGCTCCTTGGGATTCCTCAACACAAAAGAACAAAAGAACAGAAGTAATTTTAACCAGATTACGAATTGTACACTCGAGATTGACCCATGAATTTTTAATGATTACACCTCACGGCACTGTTCCAATGTGCAGTGAGTGTGATACTTTTTTATCTATTAAACATATATTTTCGGTTTGTAAAGTTTCTCAGCGAGAGAGAGAGAGAGAGAGAGAGAGAGAGAGAGAGAGAGAGAGAGAGAGAGAGAGAGAGAGAGAGAGATATGTTTTGGTCAGAAAACGTTTTCTGACATTTTAACTGAATCAAGTAGTTTTTCTGTTTCTAAAATTTTAACTTTTTGAAGGAATTCACGTATTATTGATAGAATCTAAATTTTTACATAAGATTTTCATGTTATTACTAATTCTTTTTAAATTACATAGATTTAATATATATTTAATTATTTTTATCACTCAGATTTCATATATATATATATATATATATATATATATATATATATATATATATATATATATACTATATATATTATATATATTATATATATATATATATATATATATATATATATATATATATATATATATATATATATATATAT
Organism: Palaemon carinicauda; assembly: GCF_036898095.1. NCBI lineage: Eukaryota > Metazoa > Arthropoda > Malacostraca > Decapoda > Palaemonidae > Palaemon > Palaemon carinicauda. The sequence goes on along the minus strand of NC_090765.1, from coordinate 1,129,078 downwards.
ATTCATCCATTTATTCACTCATATTTAGAATATTTAAAGATTATAAGTATATACAGTATATATATATATATATATATATATATATATATATATATATATATATATATATATATATATATGTATATAATTATTTTTTTCACTTGTTTATTTTTTTTCCTTATCAATGAAATTTTGATAATCTTATATTTCTTTATATCCCGATTTTATTTCGGGCCAGCCCTGTGAGAGTCAAGCTTGACTCATTGTGCTGGTAAAACTCCTTTCTTTTATAATAATAATAATCTAGAGGATAGGGAAAGAATATCACCTAATGCTTCGCTCACCTCCATTAAACCTTTGTCCCCCACTACAAAGGATAATAGTAACCTCTCTCAGGCTATATCTTTGCCTGATTTGATGAACGTACCACATAAAAAATAGTTATCAGGTGCATATGTAGTTGGGAAAACACCAAAACCTAACAAATCACCACCTGTCAACAGGAAAAGAGAGAGATCCCCATCTCTCTCACCCCCATCCATTAAAAACACCAAAATTATGACATCAAATAGATATGATGTTCTGCCTGTTGATATTTCAGATTAACAGGAAAACTTCTTGAATCAATCAAAAAATCAAGTTGTCAAGGTTTAAGGGCCTAATATGAAGAACTTAAGCTCTTAATTCACGAGCATTCCCCCATAATTGTATGTCTACAAGAGAGCAAGCTTGAGGCTAATACCCATTGTCCTCACAAATATGTTAGCTATAGGACACCATATGATCACCGAGTAGGGACCCATGGCGCAAGCCTTTTATATTTTCGTCAAGATGTTCCACAAATACCCTTATCTATTTGTTCACCTCTGCAGGCAGTGGTTGTACAGATTGATATAGGGAGAAAATATACAATCTACTCTGTACTTGCCTCCAAATGATAATGTATCGTATGGTTATTTAGTAGAGGTGATTACACAGCTCCCTCAACCTTTTCTTTTACTTAGAGATTTGAATGGCAGACATCCTTTGTGGGGTTATGTATTAGCAAACACCAGGGTCAATATTATATCATCAGTTGTGGAAAACGAGGATATTGCACTCCTTAATACAGGAGAGCCAACACACTTCCATGTTCAGACAGGTACCTTGTCATGCATTGACCTTTCAATTGCAAGCTCTAACTGCCTCCTTGATTTCGATTGGAGGACATTAGATGATTGGCATACTAGTGATCACGAACAAAATTCTCCACATTGGATTCTTGACAAGGCGGACTGGGATAGATTTCGTGAGCTAAGTGAGATTAAAGGAAAGGCAGAAGAGTTTGAAAATATTGATGATGCCATAGTCTTTCTGAATGGAACTTTTTTAAATGTATCATGCAAGTGTGAAGGAGCTCCTGGTCACCAGTATAGGAGCAACGAGGAAAAGAAAATTTTAAATTTTGTAAAAGGAAGGGAAGAGTCATATAATGCTCCTTTTACAGAAAGACAATTTGATTCCGCTCTTACTAATTATAACAATACAGTCCCTGGACCCGATGGAATTCCATATGCAATGATTATACATGTACATTTAAATACAAAGTTATTTATTTTAACCATTGTTAATAGAAAATGGCATGATCATAGTTATCCAAGTGTTTGGGAACTAACCTTTATTTTAGCCTTTTTAAAACCCGGTAAGGACAAGTTTTTAGCAGCAAACTACCGACCTATTGCATTGACTTCTTGTTTATGTAAAATCAGGGAGAAGATGGTCAATGTGAGACAGATGTGGTACCTTGAAAAGAAGGTTATTTTATCACCCATTCAATGTGGATTCAGAAAAATGCACTCAGAGACTGATGTATTGATATGACTTGAGTCCTCTATTTTTGAAGCCTTTGCTTCCAAACAACACCATGTGACAGTCTTTTTTTACCTTGGAAAGGCATATGATACCACATGGAGATATGGTATACTTGAAAGAATTCATGAGTTTGGATTAAGAGGGGAGCTGCCACTATTTATTCAGTGATTTCTTTCACATAGAGGTTTTCAAGTGAGAGTGGGGGAAACTCTATCAGAGAGTGAATGCCAGGGTAGTGTGGTGAGTGTAACCATGTTTGCACTTGCAATTAATGGGATATCCTTAGTCATTCCCTGGCATGTTCTCTCAACATTATTTGTGGATGATCTCTCCATATCATTTGCTGGAGCTAGAATGGCAGTGATTGAGAGAAAAATTTAACTCTCGATTGACAATATTATATAGTGGGCCGATACTAATGGATTTAAGTTCTCGACAAGTAAAACTACTATTGTCTATTTCTGTCGTATCCGGGGAGTACATCCAGACCCGGATATATACATTAAAGGTCAACGGATCCCATGTGTAAGTGAAGCTAAATTTTCAGGTTTGATATTTGATTGTAGGCTTACATGAGTTTCTCACCTAAAAGCGTTGAAAGCTAAATATCTTGATGCTCAGAATCTTTTAAAAGTCTTGTCCCATATATCGTGTGGGGCAGACCTCAATAATATTTCAAAATTATACTAGGCCTTGATTTTTTCCAAAATTAGTTATGGATGTGAAATATACTCTTTAGCCACCCCAAGCCAGTTAAAAATTTTAGATTCAATATATGCTGGTATTAGATTGTCCGCAGGAGCGTTTAGAACCTCACATGTCCCAAGTCTCCTAGTTGATGCTGGAGAAATGCCTCTAGACCTTTACCAAATGTCTTCTATTATTTGGTATTGGTTTAGATTGCAGACTCCCAAATTCTTTAGCCTTTCAGACTGCAAGCCTTGTAAGGCACTCAACATACTTTGAGTTGCACCCAAAATCCCCTCAACCTTATGGATTTTGGGTGAAACAGTTATTAAACAGTCTTGATATAATTAGAATTAAGATGCTTCCATTTAAGGCATCATCAACGCCTCCATGGAAATTAACAGAGGTATCTTTTTGTAAATACTTGTTTTGATTTAAGAAGAATATTACTGACGTAGAATCCAGGTCTCTTTTTATAGAACATGTTGCAGAACATAGGGGATCGACTTTTATATATAATGATGGCTCGAAATCTGATGCTGGCGTTGATTTGGAGTACATAGTAATGGTTTTAATTGTAGAGGTGCACTTCCTCTACCAGCTTCCATATTTACTACCGAACTGTATGGCATTCTAACCGCTATTGAGAAAGTAGCGTTGGAAAAGGAGGGTAATTTTACCATTTTTAGTGATGCAAGGATTGTTCTTGAAGCTTTAGAAGTTTTTAATTCTAGTAACCCTCTAGTTTCAAAGATTTTAGAATAGCCTTTTATTATTGGACGGAAAGGTATAATGGTTTGATTTGTTGAGTTCCAGCACATGCATGTGTGTCTGGGAAGGAGAAGGCAGATTTACTCGTGAAAAATGTGCCATCCGAGTTACTACCAAGAAGGTATCCCATTCCCTGTAATGATATCCTACTTAACATCAAGAAATTGTTTTGTAATAAATAGCAATAGCACTGGGATAGTCTCGATGGCAATTAAATGAGAGAAGTAACAAATGTCATATCTCCTTGGAGGTATAACCTGATGTCCCGAAAATGTGAAACAACTCTTTGTCGTCTCCGTATTAGTCACACTCGGTTGACACACGAGTTTCTGCTGAAGGGCCACCACCAACCGTATTGCGACGACAGTTTAGTACGTTTAACAGTGAGGCATTTGTTGACCGAATGCCCTCATTATGATAACTTAAGAAATAGATATCTGTTTGAGGCTAGAGGTGAGGATGGCAGGTTTATTCTTGTCAAGATTTTTGGACATGATGTGTCCTACTATGCGAGCATTATTTTTAGATTTATTTCAGAAGCAGGTCTTCTGAAAACTATTTAACTCCTTGATGACATTCAACGTTTATGATTTTAATTGAATATTCTATTAATTTTTATATAAAATAAATGATATCGGCATCAATGACCTCAGATGTCAGGATGCCAGAAAACTTTAAATCAATCAATCAATGAATCACACTAGGAAGACACATGAGTGTCTGCTGGCTCGACAACACCAACCATAGAGGTTGCTGTGGCCTGATTGGTAACGTCTCTGCCTGGTGTTTGCCAGTCGGGGGTTCGAGTCCCGTGCTCAAATTCGTTACTGCCATTAGTGTCTGCAACCTTACCATCCTTTTGAGCCAAGGTTGGTGGGATTGGGGGAGCCTATAGGTCTATTTGCTGAGTCATCAGCAGCCACTGCCTGGCCCTCCCTGGTCCTAGCTTGGGTGGAGAGGATGCTTGGCCGCTTATCATATAATATATGGTCAGTCTCTAGGGCATGTCCTGATTGCTAGAGCAATGTCACATTCCCTTGCCTCTGCCATTCATGAGCGACCTTTAAACCTTTAAACTGTTTAGTACCCTTGACAGTGAGGCATTTGTTGACCGAATACCCCCACTTATAGCACAGAAAGAAATAGATATCTGTTTGAGGTTCGGGTTGAAGATGGCAGGTTCATCCTTGCCAAGATCCTTGGACATGATGTGTTGTACAATGCTAGTGGAATTTTTAAATTTATATCAGAAGCAGGTCTTTTTAATGCTATTTAACTTTTATAACATATTTACTTCTCTGGCTTTAATTTGATATTCTTTTAATCTTTTTTCTTATAATAAGTAGGTCAAGGACGGTGGCTCCTCAACATCCGGATCTCAGTATTGATAGTGTTTCTTTAAATATGCATGACTCTTTCAAAATTTTAGGTGTGATTCTCGACAGTAAATTTACTTTTGAGAAACATTTAAGGTCTGTGTCTTCTTCAATTGCACAAAAAATAGGCTTATTGAGAAAGTCTTTCAAGATTTTCGGTGATCAATCTATTCTGAAGTGTTTTGATTCTTTCATTCTACCTTGTTTTGAGTATTGTTCTCCTGTCTGGTGTTCAGCTGCTGATTCTCATCTTAATTTGTTGGACAGAAACTTATGGTCTATTAAATTTCTTATTCCTGATCTAGATATTAATCTCTGGCACCGTCGTTCAATTAGTTCATTATGCATGTTGCATAAGATTTTTCATTACTCTGACCATCCTTTACATTCAGATCTCCCTGGACAATTCTATCCTGTTCGTAATACTAGGCAGGCAGTTAATTCTAATAGCCAGGCCTTCTCCATCACGAGGCTCAATACTACGCAGTACTCTAGAAGTTTTATTCCAGTTGTTACCAAGTTGTGGAATGATCTTCCTAATCGGGTGGTTGAATCAGTAGAACTTCAAAAGTTCAAAGTTGGAGCAAATGCTTTTTTGTTGACCAGGCGGACATGAGTCTTTTTATAGTTTATTTATGACATATTTGTTTTTGATGTTGTTAATAGTTTATGTATGACATGTCTGTTTTGACGTTGTTACTTATTTTGGAATGATTTATTGTTAATTTGTTCTCTTCATTTATTTATTTCCTTTCCTCGCTGGGCTATTTTTCCCTGTTGGAGCCCCTGGGCTTATAGCATCTTGCTTTTCCAACTAGGGTTGTATCTTGGATAGTAATAATGATAATAATAATAATAATAATAAACGATATTGATGTTAATGACCTTCGATGTCAGAATGCCAGAGAACTTCAAATCAATCTCTCTCTCTCTCTCTCTCTCTCTCTCTCTCTCTCTCTCTCTCTCTCTCTCTCTCTCTCTCTCTCTCTCTCAGAAAGGTAGAAGTTTTGGTTGGAATTTGATTTATCTTAGTTTATCATAAGTGTGAATGGTTTTTAAATATATTTAGAATATATATATATATATATATATATATATATATATATATATATATATATATATATATATATATATATATATATATATATATATATATATATATATATATATATATATATATATATATATATATATATATATATATATATATATATATATATATATATATATATATAAGAAATATATTTTTATATGATGTCATATAACATTCGGTATTTTGAACTGTGTTCCTTTATTTTCTTATTCGATCTAGAGTAAATTCTTCCTTTGCTTTAAAACTAGAAGTGTCATTAAAGGAAGGGGTGTGGAAGCATTCCTTAGGCTGTGCGAGAATGGATTTTATTGTCTGTTCTTGTAAGTCTGTTCCTTTTTTTTTTTTTTTTTTTTTTTGAACTTTAGTTTTTTTGCCACATCAAAACGAATTTTCACATCTCTAATTATAAATTTTAATGTGATGTATTGAGGTTTCATATATTCTGTAGTTACAATTTACAGTAATTTAATTATTTGGAAATAAATTGTTTGCGGTATCGAAAGTTTATTTGCTGTAGATTGCTTCATTTTGTTAAATTTCTATTGCAAAATATTCGTTTTTCTCTCATACAGAGGTGACTTCTCATTATGGGGTAAATTAATGTGATAAAGAATTGAAGGTTTTCAAAGGAGATTATAGGAAATCAGCAGCCAAAGAAGGACATGCAAATTTATCTTTATGGAACAAATGAATGTGATAAAGAATTGAAGGTTTTCAAAGGGGATTATAAGAAATCAGCAGCCAAAGAAGGACATGCAAATTCATCTTTATGGGCAAATGAATGTGATAAAGAATTGAAGGTTTTCAAAGGAGATTATAGGAAATCAGCAGCCAAAGAAGGACATGTAAATTCATCTTTATGGGCAAATGAATGTGATAAAGAATTGAAGATTTTCAAAGGGGATTATAGGAAATCAGCAGCCAAAGAAGGATATGCAAAGTCCTTATGCGAGTCGCTTTATTGAGTATCCTATATTTTGTTTAATTTTTTATGAAAGTAGGTTGTAGTTTTGTTTCATTCATAAGAGGTAACTGATTCGTCTTTTTACTTTGTGCGCAGAGATTGTTTTATCTGCTTTTTATGTTTCCATCATCTTTGATGGCACAGTAGTTTATTCGAGATGGTTTTGATTAACTGTTTAAAAAATGTATTAAGATCAATTTCATGAATTCATTGGTACCTAAAAATATCTACTGTAAAGGTAAGATATTGATAATATAGGTAACAATTGATGCATGGTTGGGTATTTGTAAAAGAACGCTTCACTTTAACATTTTATTTTGTATATATAATTTTTTTTAGTATTAGTAGTTTGATTTTTAATGGTGAATCCATTTCTCAACAGTTTTAACCTTTTTTGAAGTTTTTAAACGAGTGCTATGTTGCTTTTATGTGATCATTTTGACTAATATCTATAGTATTTTAACTATTAAAGCATTGATCTTAGCACAAAGTTAATTCAGTTTTTCTTTCTCATTTAAATTTAGATATAGAATTTCATGCTTGATAGATATGGAAATTGAGTGCTTTCTGTCTATTATGTTTAAAAGTTCTAATTTAGCATTTTAATTTGATTATAGAAATTAACACTTTTATTGCATTCTATTTTATTTTTATTTTTTTAGGTTGACGAAGATGGATTTACTATTATTTTAAAAATGAGTGAGCTTATTATTTTACAAGCTACTGCTGTATTTACCTTTCGGTTTCTACTTAGAAAATGTATAGAAAAACTTATTTTTATATGTTATAAGTTCTTTTGTTATAAGTTCTTTACTATAGAAATTGGAGATGCTATCATTTAGTAGGGATATGTTTACAAGCAATATAATTTCTTTCTCTAAGAAAATCTCGGTAATGTTGGATTATGAAGTAAGGTACAAAGATTAGACATTTTCATCTCAATCTTAAGATTATGATATTTTTTAAGATATCAGTTGGTGTATTTTCAGGAAGAGTTCGGGGAAAGAGCATGGGCTGTTTTGTGGATAGCCGAGAAAAACGAATTCTGCGGGGTCATGCCGCACAGCTTAAACGTAACACCCCTAATATATGTGCAGATATTTGTTATCAACGAGGATATGTTTATGCTGGAGTACAGTATGGGTAAGTGAGTGTTTGGATTTTGCAAAATTGTTGTAATAGTGTGAGACTGTCTTTAGTGATAAAAGATATTTTAAAGTAGTTTTTATTGTAGCATGAACAGACCTCTGTCATATAGGGTGCAAGGGGAAATTTGTAGACATATATCTCACCAGTTGGTTTTATAAAATATATAAAATGAACTTTAGTATAATAAACTATATAAAATGAACTTTAGTAGTATCATTTAAATTTTCAAATTCAAGTGGAAGTTAAGTTTTGAGCCTCGTGACATAAAGTTTTTTTTTTGAGATATGAAGGAAAGCGAGTCCTTTGTCTTGGTATCTTTTCACCTATTACTGATTGTATAGCGGTTTTTGGTATCATCTGCCTAATGTATTTACGCGGATACTTTAACGACTCTGTCGTATTATTTAGATTATATATGGATGTATTTATATAACGGATTTTGACGTTGTAAAAATCTTTTTTTGGGTGAGATAGCCATGTCGTCCTCTCTGGCAGACCCCATTGGGTGCAGACCAAGTCTGGTAAGAGTCGGGCTCCAGTGATCCGGGTGTAAGTCAACCACATTTGCGGGTAATGGGTGACGCCAGGTATTGGAGTCGCCGGTGGAAGGGGCTAACTACCCCCACTGACCAGTGTACACCCACCTAAAGAGAGGCAGCCCCTCTCTAATTGAGGACTGGTCCCCGCTGAAGCCTCTTCTCGTGTTGGGCCACATGGGATAGGAGGACTGACATCCTCCAATAAGATGTGGGTAACCCGGCTTGCTCTTTAGAAAAAAAAACAACTCCTCTGTTGACGATCTGGAAAATACAAACATGGACCTCGGTACAGACAGCTCCAACTCGGGTTCTAGTATTGTAACATTGGCCCCTTATTCTTGTTATGTAAAGAATGATAAGAAAACTGTAGAGAATAAGAGAGAGAGAGCGAGAAATGATGACAGTACAGAAAGATATAGAAAAGTAGAAGTATTACCTGGTCACTATGAAGTAGTGTATTATGAAAATTTTCTTATTTTAGAATTTGAAAATGGAAGCAATGAGCGTGTAAATATTTTTAAAGCAAACAGGGAAATAGTTATTTTATGTGGATGACAGCCAAAAATTCTATCCCAGGGAAATGGAATTCTCTTGATAGGGACACTATCCCAAATACAAGGTGAAAGATTGAAAACACTTAAAACATTGGATGGTCATAGTGTCAAGTGCGTTTTGCATCACACTTTCAACCAGAGTATAGGTGTGATATATGCTCCAGAATTGCTGGACATAGAGTAAAAAGAGATTGAGGATGAACTGAAGAGTCAAGGAGTAGTAAAAGTAGTCAGAATGAGAGAGAGAGAGAGAGTTGGAGAACAACGTATTCCTTTTGCTACTTTAATTATAACATTTGATCAATGCAGATTACCAAATGTTATTAAAGCTGGTTGGTTATCATTGCCAAATGTATGGACATTCAAGCCAGAAATGCAAGGAAAAACTAATGATAAGCCAGCTGTTTGTGCCAACTAGAACTGTGGGGAAAATAGTCATGGAGTATGCATAGAAAATCCAAATTGCATACATTGTGGGGAAGAACACCCAGCTACATCTAAAAGCTGCATTAAGTTTATTTTTGAAAAAGAAATTCAGGCCAATAGGACCAAGGAAAGTGTTACTTATAAAGAGGCTCGTAAAAAAGCTCTTGAAAAGCAAATAAGGCCAGGGCAACCTTTTTCTATGGTTCTGAAGAAAATCTTGCCAAAGAACATGGAAGCTAGAGGCCAGTGTTGGGTGTCATTTGTTTCCTCCATCAACAGTAGAACACCAACATCATCTGTTGACGAAAATTATATCACCACTTCTAAGATAAGAAACATATGAAAGTAGTTAAGGAGGTGGAAAGTCCCATTGAAAATTTATATCCATAAATTGTAGAAAAATCAAAACAGGTATTTAAAGATCTGAAAGATATTCAAAAGCCATCTACTCCTATTCTAAACAATAGTATAAACCTCTCCTTGCCTGATCTGATGGAGGTTCCACTCGAAACCAATTTACCTGGTGAACCTGTAGTTGGGAAGGTGTAAAACACCTGACAGCTCACAAACTTTTATTCGAAAAAGAGAGAGATCTCCATCTCTCTCGCCTCCTATCTTAGGAAACATTAAAGTCACGACGTCAAATAAATATGATGTCTTTTCTGCTGATGTTTCTGATCAACTGGACGGTAAATTGAATAAATCAGAAATTCAAGTTGAGGTCCACCATCCCCCTCAACAATTAAATAAAAAAGACTAACACAAAGCCCAATATATCAAGATCCTCTCTAGAGATTCCACCAGGAAATGTTGTTAGATCCAATATTGCCAATGGGAAGACTTCATCCAGATGCAAGTTGGCAGAGCAGCCGATGTATCAATTATGTCTAAGAAAACAGCTAAAAGCACTTCTAATTTGTTATTAGAAGGTACAAATAGAGTTTTGAAAGGTTATAATGGTTTTGATATTCAGGTAATAGGTGCTTCGAACGTAGAAGTACAGTAAAAAGAACAGAAATTAGAGAGAATGCCATTAACAGTAGTAAAAGGTAAAGGACAAACTTTGCTAGGTTTGGATTGGCTACAGTATTTGAAATTAGATTGGCCTAGTATTTTGAAGGTTACAGGTAGACAAGATGAACACAAAAATGAAGTGTCTGTGGATATCATATCAGAGTTTCAAGACATATTTGAAGATAAAGTAAGTACAGTAAAGAACACAAAGGCAATTTTAGTTTTGAAACCTGACAGTGCTCCTAGATTTTGTGCTCCCAGTACAGTACAGTATGCATTGAAAAGTGCTGTTGAAACAGAAATCAGGAGATTAGAAGATGAAGGTTCATGGAAAAAGGTTACATATTCAGATTGGGCTACTCCATTAGTACCTATTGTGAAGGAAAAGGGTCAGGTTTTGGTTATGTGGAAATTAAAAAGTAACGTTGAATCCACAACTGCAAGTAGTTCAACATCCATTACCAAATCCGAAAGACATGTTTGCAACTATGTCAGGATGTACTGTTTTTTCTAAGTTAGATTTAAGACTAGCATTTCAACAGCTTCCTATGGATGAAAATTCACAAGAATTATGTACAGTAAATACATCCCTAGGTTTGTTTAGGCCGAGCAACAAATTATGGATAAGATTTTTTCAGGAATGCAAGGATTATTCATTTTTATAGATGATATTTTAATTGCTGGTAAAGACACAAGAGAACATAGAGAAAGATTGCGAACAGTTCTGAAGAAGTTGAAGGAACATAATATTAGAGTAAATAAAAGCAAATGTATTTTAGAAGTTGATTCAGTGGAATACTTAGGTTTAGTAATTAATGGAAAGGGTATTCACAAGACTAAAGAGAAGAATAAGGCTGTACAATCAACAAAAGTACCAGAAAATTTTAAGGAATTACAATCATTTTTAGGTTTAGTAACATTTTATGGGAATTTCATTCAGAATTTGTCTACAATTGCACATCCATTGTATAATTTGTTGAATAAGGGTGTAGAATGGAAGTGGACAAAAGAGTATCAGGAATTTTTTGAAAGAATCAAACAGGAAATGACATCACCTACATTCCTAGTACACTATGGAATGGATTTACTAGTTAAATTAGTATGTAATGCATCAAACATAGGTTTAGGTACAGTATTATCTCATGTAATGCCACATGGAACAGAAAAACCAATTGCATTCACTTTTAGAGTATTGAACAAGGCAGAAAGGAATTACTCTCAAATAGAAAAAAAAGGTTTAGCATTAGTATAGGGAGTTAAGAACATTTTCCGCATTATTCTCTTGACCAATAGTATCAACTGTAGCATTTATTTTCTTTGCGTATTGTTTAGGGAATTTACAAGCAGTTGCAAAATGACCCATCTTTCTACAATTCTGGCATGTTTGTGCAGTAGCAGGGGATTTCTTTGTTTCGTATGCAAGATGATCAGTTTTACCACACCTATAACATTGGGTTTTCCTTGTTGTTTCTGTGTATAAGCCTGATTTTGATATTTATGAACATTAATGTTAGGTACTTTTCTATGACTAGGCTTTGACATATTCCTTCTCTGATTCGCATTGTTTTTCCAATTGGAACCTATTGTACTAATTTTACAATTTTCCATTCTATTGCTTGTAGAACTTACTATTATGTTACTTTTCTTATTTGATGTTTCTAAAGCTCTGCCAATTATCAATACCTTTTCTAATGTTAAATCTTTATCTTGCAATAATCTTTCTTAGCTCTTGTGATGTGCAATGTGCAATAACTTTATCTAGGATAACATTTTCTAACTCTAGAAATTCACATGAAACAGCTAAATTGTTTAGTCTAGTCACAAATGTATCTAAACTTTCATCTTCTTTCTGATATGCTTGTGCTGTAAATTGATACCTTTCAAAAAATTTATTGACCTGTGGAGCAAAATATGTGGTAAGAGCTTAATTGCAGCTTCACTTGTGTCATCTGTAGGCTGCAATGTCTTAAACACTTCCCAAACTTCTCTACCGGCTATATGGAGTAATAATGCCTTCTTTTGGGCATCCTTCATATTCTCTAATGCTTCTAAATAAATCTTAAATTCCTCACACCACTGTTGCCATCGTGTTGCAACAGAATTGGGTTCAGCTGTGTTGCTAAATCATTCAGGATGTTCAATGTCAAGAGGTATTTTGAATTCTTACTTGGATTAGGTTAGGCTACTGTTCTAAAGTCACTTTGTAATTTCCTACCTTTTTTTGTATCCTACCCAACTTTAAAATTCACTTTGCTTGTGTTTAATGAAATTTTTCTGGTTGGCTGCATGGAGAATCCTCATTGGCTTTTTACTTCTGCTTCTCTTGCAATAACTTTTCTTCTGGTTCTCTATGATCAGGTTGTCACCAATTTTATGTTAATTGAATATTGTCTGGTGATTTCAGCATATTACTCACCTGGAAATAATAATATTGTACAGTAGTTAGATGAGGATATTGGATCCCAGCCTCATAGCCGACTTGTTTTCTGGATTGGATGGGTTATAATCAGAGACAGAGTTCTTAATAGAATACATTTTAATGTACTTGTGACTCTGGGCTTCTAAGTTCTAAATCCCAACTGACTGTCGAGCGTCTCTCAAACAATCTCATAAACCAAAACATCATAACAAACATAAGAGCATCGCTCTCAAGACTTAAATCCTACTACAGTACAAAAGTTAAAAGAATCACATCCTATCTTTGCGGTAATTAATAAATGCTTGAACCCTAATATCAAAATACATTATTTCAGTTATGTACAATGTATAACATGTTTTATCAATACAATTTGATGCAATTTTGCGCTTAATACACGTAACATTTGTGGTAATACAGCACTGTACATTATTACAATAATACATAACAATGACATTCCCCCCTTTAGTTCTCATCGTTATTTGCCTTTTGTGTTTTTTGGATAAGCATTTACACCGAGACCTACTTTTTTTTTAACCATATCCTCGAAAGGATTTGAATGCAGAGAACAGGATTTTTAACTATAGACAGTTTAAATTACGGAGAGTTGAAAATGTTTTTGGAATATTGGTTTCTAGATTTAGAATTATCTATTCATTAATGAATCTGAAGTTATCAAGTATTGAAAAGGTTGTTATGGCATGTGCTGTCCTTCACAATTATTTAAGAAAGAATTGCCTTTCAACATATTTCCTTGAAGAATTCTTCCATAAGGTCGATATTTCAAACAATACTTGTACCAGGGATATCAATTGATCCTAATTCTGTTGCAAGGTTTGAAAATGGTCTAGGAATACAAAACTATTTCCAGATGGCTAAAGAAGTAATGGTAAAATTTGAAGAATATTTTGTTAATGTGGGTGCAGTACCATGGCAAAAAGGCTTTGTGTAAATAAAATAATAGAGTACGCCTACTGTTTTGTGTAAGTGAGTTCTACAACAGTGAAAATAGAAATTTTGTAATACTTTTTCAAGATACAGGAATTGTAAAAAGGATTACATTGAACTACTTCCTGTAAACAAAGTCGTAAAATATATGAGTTTTTTTGTCACTTACCTCACCATCCAAGTAAAAACCTATATCATCCAGATTAGAGCAGCTCTCTCTTGATCCAAAACAAACCTCATCTCAAAATACCAAAGAGAAGTCGTATATATATCATCCGGTAAGGTCCAGGACTTCTTTGAGATTTAAAATTTTTTGTACTCTCCTGAAAGAGCCCCGTAGGCAGTTGATTTTTTTGACCACTGCTTCCCGCGTGCAGTCCGGATCAAGTTATTTCAATATCCTCTGAAGAGCTGATATCCCTTCGTTTCTAGGTATTTTATTGGATAATTCTTTAGATTTAACTAACCTTAAGCTGGATGATCTCTGTAGGTTTGTATGAACTGCAGTAAGACCTCCCTCTCGTTCCTTTTTTCAATGATGTCCTTCATAATTCAGTACTAAGTTGATGTGCTCCACTCCTTGGTTTGAAGCACAACTGAGGTTCGATGTTTGACGCGCGTTCACAAATGCAAACGGTTTGTGGACAATGAAGCTGTACTGCCCATAAAAGTTGGGCTACATTGACTTTTTTCCAACCATTCAATGAACGTGTTTGACAATCAAATGCCCCGTTTATTCGCTCGAACATCACTGCAAACACTTGTCTGTTGAACCATGTTCAATGAACCATTCGACCTTTTAAAGCCCGCTTTAGTGTAAGGTAGCGACCAACTCGTTTGTATTAACTAATGATGAGTCTCATAATTTGCTAGTCAAAAAATACAAAATAAAAAGTACTCGAGGTTTGAGAAAATGAGAGTTGTGATATCATTTGGTTCTTTAATGATGTGAATTAATTTTGTAATTGGACTCTTGTTTATTTTATGTAACCCTTATTTTCTATTTTATATCAAACAGAAAAGAATGTTTTTGTGGCAATGAGGAACTGCCGATGAAAATGAAAGTATCAGATGTTCTTTGTGCCATGCCATGTACAGGTGACGTTAATATCTTCTGTGGAGACTACTTGCATATGAATATATATGAAACAGGTTTAGCAAGTAAGTACTGTGCCATTTATGCAAAATTATTTTTAGACTACAAAATGCTTGCTCTGTAGTAATGTTTTAGCACTTTACTTGATTTTTCCTATGACCAGCTGACAGATTCTAATATGCTGATTAGTCAGTTAGTATTGAACTTCAACAGAACTAAAACATTGATAAGCATTTCTTGTGCCATACCCCCATTCCATAGTGAATCTTGTGCCATATTCCAATTCTATAACTTATGCCTTGGTAACATTGTACCCTAAGTAATGATTCTTAGTAAAGTATTTTAACTATACACCAATGCTTTGATACTTTCGAACTACTGTAGTGTTATTTTTTATCAGCAATTGAATAATATATCATCAGTTGGTAAAATTTTAAATGATTATTCATAAGATCAGCTACATATAGGAAAAGATTAAGGCCTCATATATCTGGTCATTTGTTCTGACTTTATCAGATTACTGGTAAGGAATGAATGACAATCAAACAACTAAAATTAGATTGAAATATAAAGGAGTTTATGGTGGGTGGAAAGAAAAACATCGTAAGAAACTGGGGTGATATTCAGGTAAACATAAATTACAACTCTGCCCCAATTTCTAGTAAAGTTTGTGATCTAGGAGCATCTCTTGACTGTAACTTGTCTTTCAATGACCCTAATAGATAATGTAGTAAAAACTGCTGACTTTCATCTTAGAAACATTGCCTTTTTAAAGAAGTACCTTGATGAACATTCTATAAAGAAACTTGTGATAAAATCTGTTATTACTTGGATTGACTATTGTAACTCCATTTACTACCGTTTAACAAAAGTGCAACTTAATAAATTACAAAACATAATAAATAGAGGAGCAAGATTGATAAAGGATATCTCACTCCAAGAAATTATCACTCTTACACGAATTGATTTGCCCTGGCTGCCTATTAAAGCAAGAATTGAGGTTAGAATTTGTGCAATAACCCATCAAGTTATCAGAACCGGACGTCTAAAATATCTAAGGTAATTGCTACTTATTGTGCAGCCAACAAATCATGTTCACACGAGATTAGTTATAAAAGGTTTCAAATTATTCAAACCTAGATATAATTAATGTACACTGTAAGCTCTAGAGCTTTTAGATATGCAGCCCCGAGATTATACAATAAGCTCCCACTAGACATCCAAATGGCTGAAATTATTAAGGTTGTCAAGAGGAAACTGAAAACTTTCTTGTTCTCAAAGTGCTTTGATAATGTGGACCTGACAGTAAATGAATATTATGCAGTGTGAAATGCTGAATGCCTTTGAATGTATATGATAAAATTAATGTGAAGGTCCTGTAGAGAGTAGGGTTTCCCTGCTGTATGGGACCAAAAAAGAAGTCCTTAAAGTAAAGTAAGTACTATATGTCAGCAGCCGAATAAGATCTTTTCAAAAGAAATGGTGGTCAAAATGATTATTGCTATTGTCGTGAAAAAAAAAAAATGTTACCACTTCGAATTAGTTTGTTTTAATAAGATAAGATACCATGATGATGTTTTGTTACAGAAAGAGAGAACAATAATCTAACAAAGTCTGGACAAATTATCTGAAGTTTAGAGCATTAACTCCTTTACTATGAGACGTTGTTATGTGTCAAAAGATGCCTCGTGATACAGACATTGTTGTTCAGATATGTCCTTATCAGTATTATTATCATTGTTATAAGCTAAGCTACAACTATAAACATACGGAGGTAAATATTAATGGAATAACTGACTGATTACCGCCCAATTTCCTTAATTCCCATACCATCTAAAGTTTTTGAATGACT